>NC_072738.1:159613193-159705497 GCF_026930045.1 Uloborus diversus
GTTCTGCGGAATGTCTTTTATTCTGCCCCTCAAAGATCGCCCCTCGAAGCGATTTTTCAAAAAATACGATTTTGTTATTTTTATATTCCACTTTTAAGACCATTTTACTGAGCAAATTATCATAACATGGACGAGTAAATTATCATAACATGGACGAGTAAATTATCATAACATGGACGAGTAAATTATCATAACATGGACGAGTAAATTATCATAACATGGACGAGTAAATTATCATAACATGGACGAGTAAATTATCATAACGTGGACGAGCAAATTAGCATAGCGACGTAGATGCACTTCACGTTGTACTTGTTACAGTTTTGGTCATGTTTTTCCATAAATAAAGTAAACAATTATCGAATTCATGCTGTTAAATGTTTATTTCATAAGTTTTGCAGAATTTCACATACATTCATCGTTAATCGGTCGACCAAAATTTCTCACATATCCCATTGTTGTGAAAATGAGAGGGTGATGCAATTTTTTTTTACCAGCACTGTATGTGTAGTGTATTATAGCAAAATTCAGTCGCTAAAACATAAGGAGAATGCATTCTGTCTTGACCATGTGATAGAAAAGTCGTAACTCCGAGTAAGTGTTACTCGGAATAGTATGATAGGATAAGTTGGTGTATTTCTGTACACAGTTTAAAAACTTTTAAAGAAGAAAAAAATAGCATCATTTTCGTTTTTAATTGTAGCGATGTTACTTTCAGTTGATTTTATTTCTAAAAGTGTATTATTAAATTTATTTCTAAGAAGGGGTCATTAAGTTTTTATTGTCTTTACAGCTAACTGTATTATATTTAACAAATAAATGCTACCCTTTTAGTTTTTATTGATTTTTCGAATATACCGTTCATTTTGGCGATCATACAGACTTCGTTTCCTTTTATACCTTTTAAAATACTTGCAGTGCCATCTATTGAGGATCATCGCAACTAATGTTGAAAAGATGTCTGTCTGAAAATTTACTGTTGCCCCAAGCATAATGCAACAAACGGTACATTTTTATCGCTGCCCATTTAGTTTTTACTGATTTTTCAATTGTATCAGTTATTTTTGGAACACCTTGTATTTCTGGAGTTACCTACTCAAATCAATTAAGTCAGGGGTTCTCAAACTGACTGTCGCGGCACACTAGGGTGCCGCAAGAATTATCGAGGGGTGCCGCCAAGTGCAGCAATTCCCCCCAAGGCTTGAAAGGACTATTAAATAATCATATACCAATACAGCAACAGCGTTTACTTTAATGGAGAAAGAACTAAATAAGTTTTTTCTCCCAAATGCTCAATAGATGCACTTTTCGTCATATAGCAGATATCAAGTCTTTAGACTGCATTTTCTGCCACTCTCTGTAACATGCCACAATCAATGGTAGTCCATTTTCCAACAAGATGGGGAAACCCCATTATCTGACAAAACTTCCCCAATTCCTCAATGACGAGCTTCCTAGTCGTTGGATTTCATGATGATCTAATGACGACGCTCAATTTCTTCCCTGGGCACCATGCTCTCCGGACCTAACTACAAGCGATTTTGTTTTTTATGATGTCACATCGAAGATCGTGAGTTCGAGTTCCATATGCCACGTGATTTGCAAGATTTGAGCCAAAGTGTTGTTACAACTGTATTTTTTATGATTGATCGTGACATGTTACAGAAAGTGAAAAAAGAATTAGAGTTGAAATTCGATAACTGCCGCAATAAGAAAGGTCCATACATCGAACTTTTCGGAAGCAAATTTTGTGATGTTTCAAATCTTCAGTAAAGTCAGCGTTGTTGGTGTATAGGAAATATATGTTTAAATAAGACTTCCAAACCCGGGAGGGAATTTTAATATGTATAAGTACATAATAGAGATAGACTGGGTTGCCGTGAAAAAATTCTAATTCATTAAAGACTACCGCGAGTCGGAGAAGTTTGAGAACCACTGCAAAAGAAATCACTCCTACACTGTAAAAACGATTCAGAAACGTTCCTGGAAAATAATAGGCAGCTGATGTGCCCAATTTCTTCCAGTAACATATGTTGGAAAAACCAGGAACGTTTTCCGCTAAAAGTCAGTAACCTTTCAGAAATAAACCTTGATACTTTCTGAAGAAATGTGAAATCTCCCCTGTCGAAGCCAGTCATGTCTCCAGAACCTTCTAGAAAAATTAAGTAGGTTTAGTGTAATTGATTAGAATCTTCCTGATTTACCAAGAAGGCTCCATAAAAATCATATCGAACCATGGCCAAAGCAAGAAGGAACTAAGCATATCTCTTGCCTGCAGTTCCTGCCATGCAAGGCCGTAGCTATCCATTGACTTCTCCGCCCTCATGGGAAGCTTAGTCAATCTGGATAGGTTGTTTCCAACCCTAGGCCGATACACTTAATAAACACGCTCATTCGATTTTTAAACTGGTTGCTAAATATATTTTCCACAACAGTGAAAAGTCTGCTCGCGTGCAACTTGTAGCAATTCAGGAAACTTTTTTGCGAAGATACTTGTTTTTACGGGGAAATAGGTGAAAACGTCTGAAATCCCGAGACGTTCCACGGAAATAACCAGTAAGGTTTTGGAATTTTTTTTGCAGTGTACCTCTTTCTCACGTTCCAACGTCCCGATTTTTTTTTTACAGGACGGACATAGAACATTTTACCTTAACCCTTTCAGAGGCGCGTCATTAATTTTTGAGAAATCTTAAGAAAAAACACCACAAATGGGTTTATTTGATCATCTAGACATAGATTTTATAGTTAAGAAATTTTTTTTCAGAATTTTTTTCACTGGGGGTGGTGTCCCCATTTATTCACACACCCACCTGGGGAAGGACAAAAACATGTTTATGCATGTAAAAATGAATTTGAATTTTTTTCGAACAATATGATTGATTACCTCAGGAAAAAGGAAGAAAAATTATTCACTACTCTTTCAGCGCTAATTAAAAATTTTAAAATCTGGAAAAAATTCCAGTTTTTGGGGGTAAACGAAAAATTGAAAATTTGATGATTTGAACAAGAAATTGAGCCTACTAAAAAAATTTTTTTTTTTTTTTTTTTGTTATTCTGCCATCTAATGTCGTTCATTGAACTTAAAAGAAGAGGACTCAAGCGGTTTTGATTCAAAAAATTCGGAAATAAGAGAGAAAAAAAATCATAAATTAGTGGTTTCACAGCGCAACCACTGCCCCTGAATGTGTTTTCAACGTTTCATACTCTATTGCAGATCCTTGTTCAGTGAAGCCGTGTATGAATAATGGAACTTGTATAATTTACGGAGAGTCTTTTGAATGTCGCTGCAAGAAGCCTTACTACGGTGAAATTTGTCAGAAAGGTAATACAGTGCAGTAATGTAGTTTGTAAAGTTTTTTTTTTTGTGCTTTCCTTAAAAAATTTCTAAAATTCAAAAATTTTCTTATTCATACATTTATTTATTGGTAAAACTGGTTGTACAACATCTTATGACACTTTAATAGCAGTATTTTTGTTACTGCAATGAGCTATTTTCTTTAACAGTTGTTTTAAAAAACTGGTAATTTGAAATGAATGTTTCGTGAAGAAAAGTAACCAAATTATTTATGTTTACGTAGTAAAATGTATGTAAAACGCAAATAAACTACAGGGTATTCTGAAAAAGACTGACTGTTTTCAGAAATTGATAACAGAAAAATGGAAAATGATAAAAGAATAACTTTTGCAGAAAATTCATCTGGTGGGCCGTAAGTTTCATCCCCCCCCAAGAGTTCCAAGTTTTAGTTCAAATTTTTTCAATAGATGGCGCTGCAGATAGTAAACCTCTAAGTCAAAAAATTATTATTGGAATTCACCGATTTTTCCTCCGATTGCGACATGTGATTGCAGCCGGCGGCAGGCATTCTGAAAATAGTGCTGCGTAATTATGATTATTAAAAACATTTTTCGAAAAACTTTGATATAATTTTCTGTCTTTCTTTGATTTACGATATTACAATCAGCAGCGCCATCTAATAAAAAATTCTTGAACTAAATTTGGAACTTTGGGGGACGAAACATACGGCCCACCACATGAATTTTCTGCCAAAATTATTTTTTTATCATGAAACACTTTATTGTTATAAATTTTTGAAAACAGTCAGTCTTTTTCAGGACACCCCATACTACCAATACTTGACTTCCATTTCAGATCCCTGCACTCTAAATCCTTGCCAAAATAATGGAACGTGTGAAATAAAGGGAAAGTCTTTTACTTGTACTTGCAAAGAACCGTTCATAGGAAGATTGTGCAGTAAGTACATTAAAACATATTGTAACGGATTCGCTGCGACTTCCAACTTTCTTGAAAGGACGACACAGTTCTTGATTAAGAATACAGAGAATTTATTTACACTATGTGCCGGGAAGATCGTCAACAACTGCTAAATTAATCATCAGCAATTAAGCAAATATCACACAAACCGTAAACTCAACGGTTACACACGTATTTACTTCCAAATACGAAAAACAACACAGCGAAATGCCTCGCAATAAACAGAGCTAATACACTCTCAGCACAAATTCTTAATCGAAACTCCACTTTTTATCACGCGGGACGCTTTTATAAACATCGAAAAGTTTACGCAATATTCGAAATCCTTCTCGAAATTCGTAGACCGTTATCTGATTTTATCAATGAACAAAAAAAAAAAAAAAAAAAAAATAGGGGGATCGTATACTTTAGCCGAATGTATAGGGGTTGTATATTCATTACGGGAAACTATTTACAGGTTACGTTACTACAATAATTAGTATTTACAGAATTTGTAACAATATCACTCAAAATAGGTAGGGGGAAAAAATAGGCTACTCAAGCGTGAGAGTAAGATTTTCAACGTTTCTATTCTTTTGAGATACACTGTAGAATTCAAGAACTGAATATATGACTTATGCAGCTTAACAGCGCCTAGATCGTTCGGCCGATATTCATGAAATTTGACACAAAACTAGTTCGTAGCACAGTGTTGAGCACCTCGAAGCAATTTTTCGAAAATTCGATATTGTTCTTTTTCTATTAAAATTTTAAGCCCCTTTTATCGAGTAAATTATCATAACGTGGACGAGGAAATTATCATAACATGGGCGATCAAATTATCATAACGAGGACGAGTAAATTATCATAACGTGGACGAGCAAATGAACATAACCAATTGGAGAGAAATTCATTATTCATTATTTCTATACATACAGACGAGCCAAATAACCTTTCAATTTTCTACTATAGGCAAAGCCGCGCGGGTACCGCTAGTTTAGAATATGTGCATTAAAAGCAAGTGTACTAATGCATGTATGCAAAAGAGTCATTTTTTTTTCTTAGATTCTATTTTTTTTTCAGATGAAACACCGACACCTTCATTGATTCCGACAACAGAACAAGAAGGAACAACACTTGTAACAACTTCTAAACCAGGTATGGAGGTGCAATTTAAACTTTTATGACTTTTTTTCAACACACACAAAAAAAAAAAAGAAAAAAAAAGAAATGCATTTCAATGTCTATAGATTAACACTATAAAAAATTCTGAAACGTTACTGGTAATTTCCATGTAACGGTTCGGGATTTCTCAGGTTTTCCCCAACTTCCTGCGAAAATAAAGTACATTTGTCAAAAAAGTTTCCTGAATTGCTCCAAGTAGCATGAGTGCAGACTTTTCACTGTTGGGAAAAACATTTTTAACCACCAGTTTAAAGATTAAATGAACAGATACCTTATTTAACGACTTTCAAGGGAGCACTAAAAATCGTCCTTAAGTAGAAAGCGTCCTTAAATAGAATGCTTGGACCGTGAAAAGCCGTCTTTAAATAGAGAAAGTCGTTAAACAGAGAGTCAATTGTATTTATTATTTGTATTAGCACAAGTTCAATTTCGGCCTATCCAGATTGACTAAACTCCCAATGAGAGCGAATAAGTCTCTGAATTCCGCAGCTTAGTTATTGTAATTGCAAGCAAATGCGATGCTTGTACTTGCAATTCTGTCTTAGCATTGGCCTTAGTTGCTTTATTTGCAATTCAGGAAGGCGCCAAGCTACTACCTTAAACCTGCTTAAAGTTTCTCTGAAGGTTCCTCGGGGCTTTAAATCAAGAGCTTTCTGTATTATATTGAAAGATTTGAGGATGATTTCAGGAAGGTTACCGACTTTTAGCGGGAAACTATCCTGTTTTCACAAGGTATGTTACTGACAGAAATTGGGCACATCAGCACCCCGTATTTTCCAGGAACGTTTCTGAATCTTTTTCCAGTAAATAGAGAAAAAGTAAACAAATAATGAGGGAACAAAACAAAAGAATTAGTTTTACAGAATGAAAATTTCATATAATAACATACATAACAGAACATTCTTAAACTGCTCACCACAGTACGATTCAACGAGGTACGAGGATCATCAAAATCGAGAACCCTGAAGGATGGGAAAATCTTTTAGTTATCGAACATATACGCATAATCAAGGTGACAACTATTATGTGATGTACTTCCATATTTAGCAGTAAGTTACCGCCTTTAGACAGAGCTAAGACATAACTACATGCAATATACCGACATTCCGGTTATACCTTCAAAAAACTGAAGTTGTGTCTTCTTTTTGGACTCATCAGCCTAGAATATGGAATAATAAAGCTGGCGGCAGGTGTCGACTCGTTAAAGTTGAGTGTGCTAACAAACTGGCAGCTAAATTAAATTTAGATCATCAACGAGAGTCGGCAGCCATGGTGCGGTTCAACTCGTAATTGGACTTTAAGGGCAGTAACCATAGACTAATAATAAGAGTAGACCGAGCTTTCCCAGGCTTACTGATGAAAAAATTGGTTCATGGACACATCATGTGACTGGTGGGGAGGCTTGGCGAAAACTTTAGCAGCATGGTTGCTAGATGGCAACATTATCTATAGTTTGGCACTCGACATGTATTTTAAGACGTAATGTGTTTTCATTATAATTTTTTTCCAGGTGCAAAGATTGAACTGTTTTTCTTTTAGTTATGCATTATTTTGGCAATAGTTTTTGATCACAGTTTTCAGTAACTTTTATTTCATTTGGAACTGCTACGTCAGCGTGGGCGTGAACGTAATGGCGTAAACGTTTTGCGTTAAAGCAAAAATGTACTAATCGATATCTTAAATTGAAATTGTAGGGAAAAATCTTACCGTTTGCCGATTCTTTTTGGGCGCTTGCATCTTTAATTACTTAGAGAGTTATTGAAATTGAATAAAGAAAATGCACAATACTATCTAAACGAAAAACTCACTGCATTAACAAAATATTTACAACTTAGAATAACAAATTTACAAATCGGACTCCATAAAAGATCATTTTTCCGTGTTCCGTCAATTCTATTTACTTTATTTCTCGCGGGCGTTGATCGTCTGCTACGATCGACGACCGCTGTTGCTAGGATATCCACCAGTCACGTGGTTTGGTTTATGAGCAGCAAAAGGGTTGCCATAGCTCGGTCTACTCTTATTATTAGTCTATTGCAGTAACTTACTGCTTAACACCCAAGCTTTGCTCTTAATTTTGAAATTCAGTAAACTCGTTTGCATTGATTGGTAAACCTTGACAGCACCATTTTAAATGTGGTGCGGTCCTTGAATTGTTTTTTTGGTAATATCTCTTGTTCTACTAGTCGGAATAAAATGAAATTTTGTACCCTATCTGCTTTTAGTCTCAGGAACTTATTTATGTAGTAAAACTATGGGTTTCTGTTTCAAATTTCAGAGATTGTGTTCTTTTTTTTTTTGTATATATGTTCCCAGTAAAAATTTAATTTACGAAGTTTTGAAGAAGACTAATCCATGTCGGCTTTCCTTCTTTCTTAGCACGATTAATAGTCAAATAAGGACACACACTGCATTGAAATTTAAAAATGTTAGATGAGCAGTTCTGTAAAATCAATTTCAGCTGTGTTTAATCAGCTTATCAATCTACAAGTTCATGTCAGCTCATTTCAAGCAAAGTTATGTTTACTTACTACGCACTAGACCATCACCCAGTGAGAGAACCCCATATTTAACTGAATTGAATCTGAAAAATGTCATTATTTCTTAAGTCAAATTTTATTCAAAAATTCGTAAAAATATGATCCCATTGAGATCCCAACTTGAAATTTTGCACAAATGAAGATAAAATACACACAAATTTTTGAAAATTAAAAAAGAAAAAAAATCATTTTATGTTTTCTGAAAAATTTAAATTTTTGAAAAATGAAATTTTTTATAAAATTAGTCATGTTGCATATTATACTAAACAGCAACTGATGAACTTAAAAATGCTTTTTACCAAATCTTTCTATCTATATTTTTTGCTGAGTTATTGCCCATTTTTTGTTCAAGCATTCATGAAAAAAAATAGGGTTTTTCTAAAAATCAAAGCCTCATAAATACAAAAATAAAAGAGATAACAATCTAAAAACTTGGACTTCTCATCAGAGTTGGGCAAATTTTAATTGCATTGACAATTAAAGATTAACAATCGATTAATTGGTAAACGTAACCACAACAACTAACAATTGATCAATTGTAATTGTGGAAAATTACAATTAACAATTAATTAATTGTTAATTGGAGTTTACTACAGTTAACAATTAATTAGTTGTTAGTTGAAGTTTACCACAGTTAACGATTAATTAACAGTTGTCGATTGTTCTGTGAATTTTAACTAAAACTAACTCATAAAAAAATTACTGGTTTTGTACAATATATTTTACAGACGACAGGTCTACCTGGGACGTGGACGCTAAACGAGTAGCATATTACTATCTAACTATTTAAATACACATGTTGGCAACAAATAAAATATCAATAAAATATCAGTGACTTTCAGTAAATTACCGCCTAATAGCCAGGGCTAAAGCAAAAATATATGAAATACTCGAGTTGAACCGAACCATTGCTTCGGTCACTCGTCTGGTCTGCGCTAATTCTGTATTAGCTACCAGTTTGTTTGGCACTCTTGGCTTTGTTAAGAAGTTTTCCATCTCCAGCTCAATCAATTTCCTACGTCGGGCTAATGCGTGCTAATAAGCACAAAACTGCAGTCCTCGGCTGGAAATGGCTGAGCTGGCGGTGTATATCCTGAATCGGTAACTTTAATACGAGCAATAGATTAATTACTGCAGCATATGACTTTTCTCAAAAAATCTTATGGCTCCAGCAAAATATCCTCAAAAAAGGTGTATTTCAATTAAAAATTAAAAAAAAGTTTTCTGCACTAGTAAAAGTCCGAAGAACATCTGAGGGAAATTACAGGAATGCATCTCAATTACACGATTTAAAAAAAAGAAAATAAAGTTGAACAGAGCGGTCTCTGAGATCTTTCGTCCCCTATTATGTCCTTCTTTCTGATTTCCCCTGTTACAGGTTAAACTATAAAACCATGATTTGCACAATTTTAAAACACTTAATTAAAACACAAACATTTACGTGTGGAAAAAACTTGCCAAGACGAGAATAGTTCAGGGGGTGAGCGAGGAATCAACACTGAGAACGAAAATACGAATTCGAATAATACTTTGAACTCGGTACGCTGCGCTGTACCATTGATACATTAAGTTAATTGTTAGTTTTAATTGTTTCATAAAACAATTTAAAAAATTAATTGCAATTATTTTAATTGTGAAAAGCGATTAGCGTACATT
Organism: Uloborus diversus; assembly: GCF_026930045.1. Taxonomy (NCBI): domain Eukaryota; kingdom Metazoa; phylum Arthropoda; class Arachnida; order Araneae; family Uloboridae; genus Uloborus; species Uloborus diversus. Next base: position 159,622,827 of record NC_072738.1, read on the forward strand.
AATCTAATTAAATTAATTGCATAGTACAACTAATAATTTAATTGCAATTATTTTTTTAATCAATTGACAAGGCAATTGAAAAAATAATTGATTAATTGCCCAACACTGCTTCTCATTACCCTTACGGGTACAATCGACGAGCCACATTTTAAAGAAATACAATAATGTAACGAAAAAACTTTGGATCACTTCATATAGAATGATCCTAACATTTAATTCAATAGGAAAAGTCAGGATGCCCAACTGGCAATTGTTTTGGAATTCATCCAAAAAATGTTTTCATCCCTCTTACACAACATTAGTTAGAAGGACGTCTTTCAAGGTGAATAAATGTGTTTTAAAGAATCACAGAGCAGCATAATAATTATGCATATATATTAACAAAACTTAAAAATATACACTGATAGTCAAAGAATGATTTCGGACATTTTACTATTCTTTATATCTCAACTATTTATATATATATTTTTCATTTTCTAAAACTGCTATTTCAATTTTAACAAAACATCTATTTTTATGAATATTTTTTTACTAGTATTATTAAAGCTTCCGCTCTGTCTATCTAGTTACTAATTTATTTGGTGGATGGCGCTGGAAGCATCAAATTTCGAAGTACGATTATTGTAATGCTTCCAATCCCACTTCTAAAAGCCGATTTCGGGTCCTCCATTGAACCAGGAGGACTCCTACAGATTCTTGTAATTGACTCCTTTTCCCATCCTGTATGAACCAGTACTAACCATTGAGAAGGAATACTAATGGAGGGAGCCATAGCAAATGTCTGAGTGAAATAAGCTTGGGACTAATGTTTCCCAGGTCAGGTGACTTGTTTGGCTGGAAGTTGTCGCGTTTTGGCACGCAATCGCTCTTTTGGCATTAAATATTTTTCAGACGACGCGACGGCGCTTATTACGAAGTCGGGGCTACAAATCAGAGCAACTCTGGCTCCAACTCCTTTACCGCATAATAATAAATAAAAAAATAAATTACGGATACAAACACAAGCCTATCAAACAAACTCCCTCTCTCCACTTCTTTCCGGATTTCAAAATATAATGTAACTGCATTTTCCATGTATTTTGATCTTTATTCCCTGAAATGACGGGCATGTACAAATAGTTTAAAGTGTTCTGTTATTGAGTGAAAATTTATGGCTTCATAAGCAATGTAATTAATGTTTTGAAATGATTTCATACGCAGGCATACTAGTATTTAAATTGAAGCATAAAAATAGCAAATCTTTATTCTTGCGCATCTGCTGTTCACAGGAGCTTGGCGAGAAGATACTCGCCAGCAAAGCAAATGTACACAAAATGCTTAAGAGCCGTTAAAATAATTACTAGTTAAGTAAAAAGTGTTTTTATGGAACTAAAATGTTATTTGCACTCAAGATATACAACGTTTTATAACTTTTGTAGATAAAATAAGTACAAAACTTTAAAAATTATGGACAACTGAGGAATATGTACTCGTTGAATGCATATAAATGTTATTTTTTCTTTATTTAGAAGTAAAAAACATTCGTACATGCTAGGGAAAAGTTACTGGACCTCCTGGTGTAGCTTTTTCCTCACAGTTTACAATGCTAAAATGCTGCACTATTACTATAAATCTATTTTTTCCCTTCTACAGTTAAAGGTTGTTATCATGCATGGCTTCAGCTAATGAAAACTTCTTGAGCGGTTACGGTCAACTCGAAATTGCTCCCCAGGTCACATGGTACTGTTGCCGAATCGGGATAGTAGGGTTGCACTCTCTCCATCTATTCCTTCTCAATGGTACTAACGTGGCATGTTGAGACGATCCGCTTTGTGCCAAAGTGTCTCAATGATCTAAGGGAAATATAAGTTTGTTGCTTGGGGCCCCAAACCTTATCCTCCGGTGTACTGTGTTTGGAAGTAGTGATGTTCCGGATATCCGTATCCGTATCCACGGATATCCGAGGAAAAATAAAGATCTGTATCCGTATCCGTATCCGTTACTTTTTTGGCGGATCTTAAACGGATCTTTTCTATTCTAAAAATTCTTAAATATTTGAATAAAAGACACTTAAGTTCCATTTAAATTAGGTTTTAATCCCTATTTAAATTATAAGGTATCATTTCAGAAGCCAACGGCCCTCTGAGACATATTTTTTTTTTTTAATTTTTAGTTGAATACTAGTTTTTGTTATTGCTTTGGGGATTCTGTTATTCTTCATTTTGGTTTTTCTCGGCATCCTTCAAAAAAAAAAAAAAAAAAAAGTGAGACAAAATTCTTTATTTATTGTTTGTAAAAGTGTTCCCGGCCAGCTTTACACTCTTGTGTTCTGTACCCTACATCTACCGAGCAAGCTGGAAATAATTTTTCACATTCTGTTTCAGCATTAATGCAGCGCTGACCCGTTCCTTCCAACTCTCCCTCAATTTTAACGGAGATTTCTTTAAAGCGTAAATCATAGTCTTTATTGTATTTTTGCCGTAGATGACATTTTTTGAAGAAACAGTGTTATTATCATGACGTTAATACCTTCTGTAATAAATTTTACACTTGGATAGTTGAATAGGGCAAAAAAAAATTTGAGATCCGTATCCGTATCCGTGGATCTTGACACTAATGATCCAGATCCGTATCGGTATCCGCGGATCTACTTTTTTAACGATCCGGCACATCACTATTTGGAAGCTCTCGACTCATGTGACTAGGGATTGCAATACCGAACCAATTTGCAATACCGGATTTCAGTATTTAAAAAATAATATACAAGAATACAGGTATTAAAAATGTCTCAAAAAATGCTGAACAGTATGTTTTTTCATTTCCATTCTCCAAAATTTTGTGAAAAAAGTTTATTATTTATGAAAAAACTTATTCGAAACTAATATAAAATGAAGGAAAAAATGTCATCAATTACAAATCAACAATAGTAAGACACATAATGCATCTATTGACCTGTCCCTAAAGCCTGAAACTCATCTTAGTAAACATATTCCCCGCAGTTGAAAATACTATCTGAGTTCACGCAGGTCGGTGGTACTGTTGATAATGTCCGTTACTCCTCCTCTAATTACCTCAAAGTCCATCGTCTTCAAATAATTTAGTCTCTTAAATGTTGATTTTCGATCAGTTTTCAACAGCTTTGTATTTCGTAAAATATTTGAAGTAGAGTTCTGAAAATTGGCATTATTACTTATCTTATTATGTGTGTCCTTCACACGAAATTTCAATAAAATCGGAAGTGGAGAGGAGGTCAAGAAAGTGACTGACCTGACATGTGAAACATCCCAATGTAAAACTTGTGAAAATTCCTGTTTTTTTTTTTTTTTTTTTTTTCAGTACCTAGCCATTGAGATGCCAGCCTAAGTTTTGGTGTATTGGAAGAATAGTGTTAGAGCTATAAAATATATATTTTTTAAAGAAATTCTAAGGGAGCATGCTTTGAGATATTCAAGCTCAAAAGTCACCCCCCCCCCCCCCCGGTTAATGACCTTGAAAACTAAACCTGTCGTAAGAAAGTCATGTTTTATATCAATAGAAAGCTGTACTCTTTCGCTTTACAATGGTTTAGAAATGTTTATTCTACTATATTTAGGAGAGAAGTTAGTTATTTGTATGTCACAACTTTTCGTTTTTTTTCGTACTTTTTGAGCTTTTTAACTGCGTTGTATTTCGTAAAATTATTAAAGTAGATTTCTAAAAATTGGCAGGATTACTTACATTGTCGTATGTGTCCCTCACACCAATTGTCGTCAAAATTAAAAACGGTGAGGTCAAAAAAAAAAAAAAAACGATTGATTTGACGTGGAATTGCCCTACGCTGTAAAAACGATTCAGAAACGTTCCTGGAAAATAATAGGCAGCTGATGTGCCCAATTTCTGCCAGTAATTTAACTCGCAAAAACCAAAATCGTTTTCCGCTGAAATTCATTAACCTTCCTGAAAAATCCAGAAATCTTCGCGTTTAAAGCCAGTTGTGTCTCTGTAACTTCAGGGCAATAAGAGGAAGGAATAGTATTATAGCATGGCACCTTCCTGATTTATCAAGATAGTTCCAAAAGGTATTGCAAACATGGCCAAAGCTAAGTCAGAATTGCAAGTAAGTATCAAGCGTTTCACTTGATTGCAGTTCTCGCAAAGCTACGTAGTCCATACTTATTCTCTCCCTCTGGGAGTTTAAGCAGCATGGACAAACCGTAAACGAACTGAAGCCGATACACCTTATAAACACGCTCCGTTAATCTGTAAACTGGGAGCTAAAAATATTTTTTGCAACAAAGAGAAGTCTGCATTTGGACAACTAGTAGCAATTCAAGAAACTTATTGACGATGATACTTGATATTTCCAGGAATCGGATAAAAACCATTGAAATCCCGAAACGTTACACGGAAATACTCAGCAACGTTTCGGAATTTTTTTACAGTGTATACTGTCAATAAATATCCCACCAAAAACATTCTGTAAAAAACTAGCCAAGTCTCGATGGAGCTGTTTGTTTATATCTAAAAAGTAATGAAATCTAGACAAAGTTATGACAAGTCGAAGGTTCCTTACTGCGATTTCTTTATTGTCATAGTTAATGTAGTGTGACTTGGCCGTTAAACATTCTTTATACGTTAGTGGGTACAGGTCAATTTTGTTTACACGTTTTCCAAGTTGCAATTTTCCATCGTCGATGGGTAGCGATTCTGGCGACAGATTGGTGTAATCGTGTTATGGAGCACCTGGTTTTGTACCCTTGTGTACCCTTTAACGGCCAAGTCACACAACATTAACTATGACAATAAAGAAATCGCAGTAAGGAACCTTCGACTTGTCATAACTTTGTCTAGATTTCATTACTTTTTAGAGATAAACAAACAGCTCCATCGAGACTTGGCTAGTTTTTTACAGAATGTTTTTGGTGGGATTTTACTTCTTTTTGTAGAAACATTTAATTTGTGTAATATTCGAGTAGACTAAAGTTAGGCTAAATTAAATTAGAAGATGTGTCCCACTACGCTGGACTTTTGCAATGACAGTCGATTTTTTTATGCACCAATAGTAGAAGGGGGCATTACCATATCTGTAATACAGCTGAGACCAGCTGAGGGTTCTTCATCAGATACTTCAGACTTTCGATTTTTGACATCAAATGAAGCGGCCAACCAAGTTGAATATTTTTTGTAAAGGCGGTATGTCGATCTCTAATAGTTTGGTCTAATAGCCAGATCTTCGATTATCCTAGTTTTTATAGTTTTCCCTTTATGTGGCCATTAAACCCTAACTCTGTACCAAATTTCACCTCTCTGAGTTTATGGGAAGTACTAGTTCTATTTTGATGATCATGAGTGAGTGAGTGAGTGTCATTAATGCGAAACTTTGCTTTCGCTTAACTTCGGAACTAAATGACCTACAGACTTGAAATTTCGGATTTTAAGTATGTGATTATAGCTTACTGGATGACGAAAATTTCTGCGTTCTGGTCTCATCAGAAGGTTCTCAAATAGGGGCCTGAAAATGCGGCGAAATGGTTCCAGTAAAGAATGGTACGGCAGTGTTTGCTTCGCGCTCGACTTGGCGGGGGCACTGCCGTGCCCCCCGATTGGACCAGTCATCCGCTTCGACAATACGGCTCATCCCACGGTAAAGCTTTGTGGATGCAGGGGTGAGACTAACCAGAGATGAGGATTTGTTAGCTAGATACCAGAAATTGCACTTTTTTTCTGAGCAATCACGATTGCTTATTGTTCTCATTTGACTGTTTTTGGAGTTACGCTGATTTTATTTTCCCGCCAGCACCCTCTGCAGCACCACCGTCGACCGGCCTCATCCTCACGATGCTGCTCCTCTTGCGAAAACCGTCTCCAGGCTGCGTCAATATCCTACACTAACACGCATACATACACACACCTACAAACTCACACACCTACACACACCCACCCACACAAACACACACACCCACCCACACAAACACACACTCCTACACACAAACACACACCTACACACACCCATCCACATATACACACACTCCTACACACAAACACACACCTACAACTACACACACACCTACACCTACACACACTCATGCTTGCACACAGACACAAACACACATGCCTACATACACACACACACGCGCGAACGCCTACACACACACGCGATTGCCTACACGCACAGCACTACATACACAACACGCAAACATGCATACATACACTCACACACTCACGCACCCACACATATGCGCCTACACAAACACACACGCGCATACATACACACACACGCTCGTGATTGCGAAAACCATAATTTGAATTCAAGATGCCAAAAATTCAAATTAATATATATACATATACAGTCGACTCCCGCTACAACGCGATCCGACTTACGCGAAATGGCTATAACGCGAATTTTTCACGTGTAACGAGTTTTAGAGCTAACGCGAATTTTTCGCCCACAACATGAATTTTTTTAGAAGGAAGTATCAGCTTCATTATTGGTTACTAAATATTGATTTCGTGAGTGTTATTACGTCCCTTTGAGCATCACTGACATTCAAAGTTCCCACGCCAAACTAGTCTAGTGCATCAAATAACCATAATGGCACCTAAATGTCACCTTTATCTAAAGTTTGAAAATTTGAAGAAAAAGAAAGTTACTGATAAAAAAATTTAAAAAGGCTAAGATTCCCGATATGCTTGAACAATTACAAAACATCGAAGGTTGCGCGACAATAAGTATGAGTGAATCTTCCATATGTACAATTAAAAGTCAAAACAAAAAGATGTCCATAAAAATTTAGAACTTAGTTTCAATATTGAAACTTGCAGAGCAGTCTAGTAAAAATTATGAAAATGGAAGCTACGCGCGCTCTTACGTTGTGGATTAATAAAAAGATCAGGTAGAGGAGATGTAGCCACAAATTGAAACGTTTTAAATAAAAGGTGAAGCGTATTTAAAAATGTATTAGATAAGAATAACGATGCGATCTTGGAGCATAAATCATCACTGGTATCCTCATCTTTTAACTCGTAAATATTGCTACTGTATCTACTGTACAGTACTAGTTTGTGCATCATTTTAATTTTACTGCATGCAGTGCGTACCGTGTTGTTTTATTCCCATTGGTCATTTATTTTGTGCATCTTAAGTATTTCATGTTGAATAACAGTTTTTTATTTTTTAAATACAGTAAAAGTTCAGTTCTTTATGGAAGAAACTGTAATGGTTAAAGAATGCTTTAGAGCAGTTTGAGGGGTGTTTATAACAGCCTAAAAGTATTTGGTATGCTCTAAAAAAATTTGTTAGCATATATTTTTCCACAACGCGAAATTTCAACTTACGCGAGGAGTCTTGGAACGCATCCCTCGCGTAAGTCGGGACTCGACTGTATATATATATATATATATATATATATATATATATATATATATATATATATTTGAGCAATCGCGATTGCTTATTGTTCTCATTATTTGACTGGCCTTGACGTTACTCTGATTTTATCGTATTTATCAGTTAAAAGATTAAACTAATGCATCACTCACAGAAATTTTGATTTGTAAATTTTTATCGTGACTCTTTTTTCTTTTGATTTTTTTTAGATAAATGCGGATGCACAAATGGATTTTGCGTAACAACATCAAATGGAGTGGAGTGCGTATGTAAACCTGGATTTGGAAAGAATCCTAATGAATATTGTGAAGGTAATTCATGTTAATATATTCTGAACAATGGCTATTTAAACAGTCTTATCGGTTTAAAATCAGAAAGGTTGACTTTTGATTGAATACAGTATGTATTTAGCGTTAAACGAAGTTCCGTTGCTTAAGTTTAGCCCTTGCATTGAACTAAATAACAACGCGCAGACGAATTTTAAAGAATGCATCTTTCATTCTGTGTTTTTGTTATTTGCAACTCCAGCGCTCAAATACGCTACCTTGCGGTGATTTATAAAATTAAAGAAAAAGCTAAAGCATTGCGTTGCACGTGTGTGTGTTGGTAAACATAAGTAGTTTGTTATGAGTATTTATTAACTCATTCGATTTGTCTTCGATTGCTTTCAGCAACTGTTAGTTTTCATTATTTCCCTTTAAAAGTGAGATGATTGTCGTAAATGGCGAAAGCGTAAACACAAGAAAACTCTGGATTAACAAACTTCGCATTAGCATGAAATTCTCGTCTGTTCGATGCATTTTTTTTTTTTTTTTTTTGAAAGAGGATAACGTTATATTAGGTAAATTTGGTTTTATTGTTTTTTGTAAGAATATGGTTTTTTTTTAACCTTACGCTCAAAAGAAGGATTTGATAACATTATCAAAAGAATTAGGGATTTCATCTCCGCTAAGTTTAAAAATAATTAATTTAACTAACCTAATTTTACTGCAGCATTTAGTTGGAATGGACAGTTTGCAAAATATTTTCTTGAATGTATTATCGTAGAACGAAATGAAAAATGTTTAACGCTGAGAATTTTTATCGCCAAAATAGTGGGATTATATAGTTTAGGGTTATAGTTTTAATATTGTGCGAACAAAGAACCCTTGGTGAGATTTTGCATGTCAGCTGTAAAGCATTTTTAATTTTTATTATGTGTGGAATAAAATGGCAGAAAGATTACAGAATTCGATAAATTTAAAGAAATAATGGAAAATCAATTGGAACGAAAACTACCTCCATGTATCCGTGAGAATTTTATTGATGATGCATGACAGAATATAAATCATAATTCAGAAATTAGAAACATACGAAAAAGAAAAAAATTAAAATTAATCAATTCGGCAATTTGAGAAATAACTCAGCTACAAATGTAAAACAGTGAGTGCCAGCCTAAAAACAAGACAAAAAAGTATCATCTTCCTCTTTTGATAACACTGGTAAACAAAGGTTTATTTACATGAAATATTTATAGTGTTCATATGGCTACAATAAAAATGTAGTTCCATGAAGAATTGGTTAATATCGAATTCAACGTCGTGGAAATGGTTCCTTTAGAACAACAAACTACATGTTTTGCATTAATTTTTAACGTTTAGTAATGCTTCTTGAATTCTCATTTTTTTTTCTACGTAGGCCAGAATATCCACAAGACCTTTAAAAATAATTTGAAAAGAATAAAACAAAAAAGTCATGCTTACAAACAAAAATTACTAGGCCTATTAGCATTTTCTACGCTACGGCATGCGTTTGTTTTACCTTTTTTCATCCGTCATAGTTTTAGTATTGGCAGTGGCTGCAGTGCCTCCTATAGTTTGTTGGAGTTGCGAATTAAGATCGCAATAAACGGTAGAACGAACATGATGTGTGGTCGGTTGTTTTATTCAAGGGGGTCCTGGGACACATTTTGAATTTTTTTTTTAATTATATACTTCAGAGTTTTGAATTTTTGTACACTGATTCACCATCTAATTAATAAGCAAAATCACAACACAAATATATAAACAAATTTTTTAAATTTTATTTTAATTTGTTTTGTTTTTTTAAATGGGGGTTGCTTTAAATTGCTATAACTCAAAATATTGTTGGTCAATTTTCAATTTTTTTTCAAAAAAATATGCACAAATATCTAAGGTTTTAATTTTTATTCGGCGATTTTAAAAATATTGACTCAATAAAAAATAAAAAATATTTGAAGAAAAATTTCGAAAAATTCAAAGATACTTTTTTTTTTTTAAAAAATCAAATTTTTTGCACTAAACGCTTTTTTCACAATCGCCGAATAAAAATTAAAGTAAACTGTTTGAAAAAGACATGCTCCAAATTTCATTACTTTATCTTCATTAGTTCCTGACTTATAAGAGTTTAAATGCAAGAAATCGGGAAAAAATTGCATCATGGAGAAAAACGCGTTTAAAAAAGAATTATATCTTTTGTTCTAATAAAGAGAAAAACACGATTCAAACGTCCTTTTAAGCAGTAAAAACGGAATAATTTTTTAAATGATTAAAAAAAAAATTGCAAAATTTGACGATTTTTGTGTTACGGACCCCCTTAATACATTGTACTGCATCAGTATGGACATCCCTGCATCTACCAGCACTTTACCGCATAAAAATACAGTCCGTTATTGCACAACAGGTAAATATTTTTTGCAAATCATCTAACGTTTAAAACTGACTTTTTGTACGTATTTTCCTATTCTGAAACTTAGCACAAGACTACCTTGTTACTTCAAAAAAAAAAAAAAAAAAGAACTCTTTTATGCACCAGAATAAACAATTTCTTACTTAAAATACAAATGCAAAAGTGAGTTTTTTTTTTTTTTTTTTTTTGAGCAATCACGATTGCTTATTGTTCTCACTTGACAGTTTTGAATTCCTATGATTTTATCCCCCCCCCCCCCCGCCTCCTTCTGCAGCACAACAGTCGGCCGGCCGCCTCACGATGCTGCTCCTCTAGCGAAAACTAGAGCCGCTATATAGACAGGCTGACGCATCACCTTAAGTTTAAGCCATTTTGGATCGGATTTCGCATTGTTGCACTGCTAGGGTTACCACAGCAAAGTTTCGGCTTTCGCCAAATTTGCCGAAAATAAAATTTTATTTAATAAACAATTCACGTGCCGCTAATAATTACTCACAGTGAACAATCACCAAACGCGCCAGAAAAGACAACCACTCAAACACGCGCTCCGATCCAAAAAGGCTAATCTTAAGCTGATGCGTCGGCTCGTATATATGGAGGCCTTAGCGAAAACCGTCTCCAGGTTGCGTCACTTACTTGCCTACACTTACACATTCACCTACACACACACACCTACAAACACCTACACACACAAACCACATACACACTCGCATAGATACAGACACCTACACATACACACAACTACCCACACACACACATACCCCCCCCCCACACACAAACACACAACTACCCACACACACACATACCCCCCCCCACACACAAACACACAACTACCCACACACACATACCCCACATATCCCTACACACAAACACATACACACACGCATACATGCAGACACCTACACATACACACACAAACACACAACTGCACGTACACACACACCTACACGTACACACACACCTGCACATACACACACACAATTACTCAGACATACACATACCCCCCCACATAAACACACATACACACAAGTACCCCACACACATATACCCCCCTTCCCAGACACACAAACACACACGCCTACATACACACACACACACACTCGTGATTGCGAAAAACATAATTTGAATTTAAAATGTCACAATTTTTTTCCTTGTTTCTTTGTTTCGCTTTCAAGCATTAACTACTCAACCGATCATTAAAAATTTTGTATACACGTTGTCAGGTATACAGAATAAAATATGGAGTACTTTTCACCCTGAGAAAAAGTATTTCCTGAGTGACATTAAATAAAAATTCATGTTTAAGACTTAAGAGTCTTTTTCTGTGGGAAGAAATTCTCCAACATCGTCGAATTTGAGATTGCTGGAAAGTCTGCAAAAAATACCACCAAGATTTTCCTTACGCTCCAAAGCTCGAAGGGCCTGAATTGACTACAAAAAGTTATAACAATTTATACGTACGTTAAAATTAATTTTCAAAAGCTCACTATTGCGAGATAACTTGCGTAAAAAACTACCATCTTGTCATGAAGTTCATGTGGTAGTTTCTATTGAGGCCCATGGGCGCCCATATGCAATATTGTAAGAGGGGGGGGGGCTCAGATATTTTAGCCATGGTTTAGCAGGATATTTCGCCCATGGAAGCAGATTTCAGGACAGATTAGAGTCATTAAAATTTGACATTTTTAATAACTTATTCATTGATGGCTGGAGAAGAAATGTTTTTACATTTTTGCAAAGAAAAAAGTATTAAAAGCAAGGAAGTTCTCATTTCTAAGGGGGGGGGGGGGCTCGAGTCCCGCCCCCCCTTACCCCCCCCCTCCATATGGGCGCCCTTGTTGAGGCCTCATTTACGACCATTTCTGAATATTAGGATATTTTTTTTACTAGATATGACACTAGACCATAGAGATGGTAGTGATGATTTTTTATGTCTTAATTAGTATATCACTTACAGGGTGTCCTGAAATAGATTGACTGTTTTTTGAAATCTTTTACAGGAAAATGGTTAATAATAATTAAAAAAAAAAAAAATCCTGCAGAAAATTTATGCAATACTGTAAAAGTTTTCGTCCCAGAGTTGCAAATTTTAGTTAAAAGTTTTTACAATAGATGGCGCAGCAGATTTTAAGTCCGTAAATCAAAGAAAGACACGAGGTTTCATCATACATTTTCGTAAAATGTTTTAAATGAAAATTTTTTTTTACAAAATCTTCAAAATGTGTACCGTCGGCTGAAATCACACGTCACAGAGAAAAAATCAGTGAATTTCAATTCTTCCGTTTCTATTTATTAGCTTACGATCTGCAGCACCATCTTTTGAAAAAAAAATTTAACTAAAATTGGAAACTCACGGGAGGGGAAACAGGGGGGGGGGGGGCAAAAGTTTGATTTTTATCATTAACCGTTTTCCTGTTATAAATTTTTATAAACCACTAGTCTATTTCAGGACGCCATGTATATGTTACACTTCGATGATACGGTTTCTTTTAGATAAATTCAATATTTTTAAGAGCGTTCGCAAAAATTTTTTTTTTTAATCTGTTCCAATTTTTTAGCCTGTAATTGCGGGGAGCAGTTTAACTGCACATTCGAAAAACGATGGTTCGCTACTTACAAGACTTGTATATGTCCGAAAGGTTATGAAGAAGTAAATGGAAAATGTGTTGGTAAGAAATCTTTTATTCAGTAAGTTACCGCCCTATAGCCAGGGCTAAGTCAAAAATACATGAAATAATATACACTCGTCTGGTCAATGCTAATTCTGTACTACTGTCTAACCACGGATTGTATGGAAAAAGGCAAACATCCGGTTTACACGCGGAAATGGAAGCATCTATTAGTTTTCAGCTTTTGCAGATGTATGTTAGCCTCTAAATTAAGCAGAGTCTCATTCAAAAGAGCGGCATACGCGCATAAAATTTTTATTTTGCCCCTCATTCAGATGGAGTCGCCTTAACTGGATGTTTGCCAACTCCATACAATCCGTGGTCAAACAGTAGCTACCAGTTTGTTTAGCACTCTTGGCTTCCTTAAGAGGTTTTCCACCTCCAATTCTGTCACTCCTATGCCGGGCAAATATGTGATAATAAGCACGAAGCCGCAGTTTTCAGCTGGAATGACTGAGCTGGCTGTATATTTCAAACGTTTTATTTTTCTGAAATATAAAAAACTCTGCATCGCAGCTAAAAAATTCCGAAACGTTGTAGGTTAGTTCCAGGAAACATTTGGGGTTTCACGATTTTCAAACAGTTTCCTGCGAAAAGCAAGTATATTTGTGAAAATGTTTCTTGAATCGCTACAAGTTTTATAGATACAGACTTCTTATTACTGATGTGCAAAAGCATTTTTAACTACTAGTGTAAAAGCATATTGATCTTCTATATTTGGTGTTCCGCCTTCATTGCTCGCACAATCTAACCAGATCGATAGAGAGGGTGAACTCATTGAGAAGAAATAAAATGGGGGAGGAAAGACTTGATTTTGAAGCAAAGCGTAATTTTAAACAATGTACTTTTTTTCTTTTTTCAACCCCTTCCCTCTCACTCCCGTGATAATACCGTGCTGGGATTTCGACCTCCATTTCTTGCTCCCGTGATATTGCCGTGCTGGGGTGTGCAATATTAACGCGACGAAACTATTAAAACCAATTCATTAATTTTGGACGGAATACATTTTATTTATCTCTTTATACACTAGATGGCAGCACCAGTCCATTTTAAATGTAATTGCAGATTAAATGTAATTGCAGAGATGAAGAAAGGAAATTTGATACTAACTTACCAGAATGTGACGTTGGCATCTGTATCTTAAGCTTTGAAATTTACCACAGAAGAAAAATTAAATTATCTTTACTTATATTACACAAGATTAATAAAATTATTTTTTAATGTTTAAAAGACGTATTTCTTAAATTTTCAATGCTTGCTTTTGCTTGCTTGTTGACTTTTCATAAAATTTTAAATTTTTTAAAATTTCAATCTGAAAAACATTGAAAATGAAAAATTGAATGCACATGTTGTTCATCATACACTTATTTTTATATCATTTCTTGAAATAAAAAATAGACACTTTTATGACCGTTTTCTTGAAAATTATCCGATCGAAAAGGAATTAATGTAGAGGGTTATTACAAATGATGGACATAAGGTCAAAAGTTTGTATTTATTTAAGTGTCAATTCCAAATAAATAATACTTACAGCAAGGGCTAGAGGAAATGTCAAAGTTTTTTACATGCTTATAAATGTTCAATGTGTCCCCTTTGTGCTGCACGGGAAACATCTAAACAATAGCTAATCTCGTCCAACACACGTGCAAGCACATCTTCTGTTACAGAATGCACAGTAGCAGTGATGCAGTTCCACAGATCGGTGAGAGATGTTGGTAAAAGCGAGATGTAGACAACTTCCTTTACGTAACCCCACAAGAAAAAGCCTAATGGGGTGAGATCAGGAGCGGGGATCACAACTCTAGCAGCTGTTTCTTCAACTACCGCCACCCAATCCCGCGCATGTACAACGGGGTAAAACTTCAACATTTCCTCTATCCCCTTGCTGTAATTATTATTCATATAGAATCAATACTTAAATAAATACAAAATTTTTGAAATTGGGTCCATCATTTGTAATAACCCTGTATTATGACATTCAGCGACACACTTATTTTCAAGTCGTTTGACAACTCTTATTGCAGATGCTTGTTCATCCAGTCCTTGCGAGAATGGAGGGACCTGCAGACTTACCGAAGATTCGTATGTGTGTGACTGTCCCAAAGAATTTACTGGAAGGCGGTGCCAAACTGGTAATAATGTGATGAAAATATTTGCTTAAGTGAACATTTTATTATTTTTCATTTAATTTCTAAAATATTGTTACAAATTCTGCTAATAGTAATTATTATTTTTTTTGTGTGATAAATTTGTCGTAATCTAGCGACATTTGGCGTTTATTAAATTATCTTTCATCTAAAATTATTGTAGTTACGTAACATGTAAATAGTTTCTTGTAATGCATATACAGCCCCCGTACATTCGATTGAAGTATACGGTCCCCCTATTTTTCATTGATAAGATTCGTGAATGAAAAAAATGAAGATATGAGAAATGTGTAGAACTTAGTAGGATTTTCTAGAGATTTCTTCGCTCGGTATAAAGCGCCGGGCGGCGTCTTGTGAATGGACTCAGTTTCAGTTAGTTTTTGCTTGTGAATCGTTGCAGCAGTACGATGGAGAGCATTTATTGCTCTGTTTTGTGAAGCCTTTCGAGCTGTATTTTTGCGTATTTGAATGTAAATACGTGTGTAACCGTTGAGTTTACGGTGTTGATTGATATTTGCTTAATTGCTGATGATTAGTTTAGCTGTTGTCTACGATCTTTCCTGTACATAGTGTAAATAAATTTCCTGTGTTTTTCTCAAGAACTGTGTCGTCCTTTCAAGAAAGTTGAAGCTGCACCGGAACCCTTAACAATATATTTGTTCATTTTAATTATTTTTGTCAGAGGGGAGAAATAAAATCCGAGTTGCTTTCTTTCATCCGGAAGACTTCATTCGGATGTGCAACCGCCGCAGGCGGACATCGATGATGGTAGAGCTTTTGCTTTTTTGATCAGTCTCAATAGGATTATGCTTAACTAGCTGCGTTGCCCGGCTTTGCCCGGTCGACCTTGAAAAAAAAACCATTGCGTCAAGTGAAGTATCTTCAATAACCAGGATTAATTGAAAGAAAAAAAGCCATCATGCAAAATTTTCTCGCCAAACAATGACGACAGATACTAAAATACTTTTAAGGAATTAAAATAAAATGCGAAAGATGGATTTTAAAGGCGTAACCATGGAAACACAAAATAAAATAAGTTCAAGAATTGAAAATGAGAAAGATGAAAATAAACAATGGATTCAAAAAGCGGTACCGTGGAAACGCAAAATAAAATGGTTAAAAATTTGAATACAGAAAAGATTTTTGAACTTCATTTAATTCGCTTGTAACTTTTTTTCTAATGGAGATAGAGGGTTTAAACTTTCGACCTAAGGTCGAGTTAGATCTGGAGTAAAAAAATCAGCTCTTTCCAATGCTGTCAAAAAGAAAATTGTAGCACAATTCCTTCACTTTTTATTGATGGATTTAATGAAGAAAGTAGTGCCTAAATTTCAGCTAAGCCTAAAACAATTCGAGCTAAAAACGTAAAAAACTCCCGCCGCAATTAAGTTAGAGCATTGGAACAAATTGCGTAGAACGCGGAAAATTCTTCCCTTTCCAACGATATATAATATTACTATTTGCAAGTAATTTTTCACCCCCATATTCGGGAACTTATGTGAAAATTGGGCCTAAACTGGAATAAAAAAAGAACTATTCATAGAATTGTTTTCGAACCGGTCTGCAAACCTTCTCAGGACTTACAGGAACAAACTGTAAAAATTCCAGCGAAATCGGGCCGGGTAGTTCTCGAGTTTTGCGAGTTCAAACAAACAGACGCTTTTTGGAGACTTCATTTTATACTATGTAGAGATTATTAAATAGCCAGCTTTCCTAATGGCTGACTTCAGATAGCGGGTTAGGCCCACGTCATCTAAATAAAGGAATTTTAATAATTAATTTCCTTATTAAGAGGCAAAGTAAGTAAAAGTGACAATAATTAAGCAAGTGTGGAAGAACTTAAAGAATGGGGTTGTTTCCTTCAGTCAAAAATAGTACTTTTAGTCACTGAAATTGATAGAATAAGCAAAGAAAATAACATGGACCCAGAAAATTATTTTTTCCCAACAGTTATGTTTTAATTAAGTTTTCAAAATGTCCGATTTTGCAAACAAGGCGTGGTCTTGATGACGTCACAAATGATGCTTTTGGCGCATTCTGTACCGCGTTTCCACGTTATGATAATCAAGAAGCGAATTAAAATTGCGCTCTACGCTTGCTATCAACCATATCGTTGCCAATACACGTGAGTAAAGATGGGAATAAAATATTTTGCTCTGTGAGTGGCAACATAAAATGGCATTTCATCACTTGTGATGTCATCGACAAGAAATGTAAATGATAAAAACGCACCGATTTCAGAATAATGAAAATTTTTTGAAAAATATTAAACTTAAGCAAATTATTTAAAAAATGGTTAGATCCTATGTTTTTAAACATGTTCTTTCAGAAAAAATTACTTTTAAAATTTTAGAAACGACCCCATTGAGAGACAACTTCAGCTGTATCAGTGAGATTTCCAATTACGGAGTAGATGAGAGGCTAGAGGCGCGCTCATTGGACGAACATTCAATCCGCCGCTAAGCCACGCCTACTAGCGAGAACAATCAAAAAGAAACTGGTAGTAGAAGTTGAGAATGAAAAAATGAACCGAAATCAGTTGAAAATAAATTTCAAATAATTTCTAAGTTCTATCAGCAATGTAAAAACGAGTTGTTTTTTGTTTTCGAAATTTTGTATTTATTTTGATGAGTTTCTTCTTTTTTTTTTCTTTTCTAATTGAAAGAGATAATAGATTTTTTTTTTTGGAGTAAAGTATAGTATCCGTACTGTTTAAAAGGTGCCACTATTTTATTTTTTAGTTTATTATTCTTTTTACGTAACTATTTTTTACGTATTACAGATGAGCGAGGCATATTTTGCTTCTTGTAATCAGCCTCAACTATTTAAAAAAAAAAAATTGTTTGGCATTATTTGCAGTAATAAATCCTTCC
The DNA here is from genome assembly GCF_026930045.1 of Uloborus diversus. Taxonomy (NCBI): domain Eukaryota; kingdom Metazoa; phylum Arthropoda; class Arachnida; order Araneae; family Uloboridae; genus Uloborus; species Uloborus diversus. The sequence goes on from NC_072738.1 coordinate 159,640,549, forward strand.
AAGCAGTAACGAATCCAAAGTAGCAGTTAGTTGCAGTAACGAATCCAAATGCTTAAAAAAATTGTTTGACATAATTTGCAGTAACGAATCCAAAGTAGCAGTTAGTTACAGTAACGGATCCAAATGTTTAAAAAATTTGTTTGACATAATTTGCAGTAACGAATCCTTTGTGCTTGAAATAAACGAATGATGTACCAACGTTTCAATTAGCCGAGACTGCAAAATACTAAATGAAAAATGTACAATGTTTCGATGTGCAAAAATTGCAAATTACTACAGACACGTGTTTCGGTGTTACAAGGAACACTTTTCTCAGAGCAAAAAAGTGTGAGCTTTTGGATGAAGAGTCATCCGAGGAAAGCTTCTCGGATGACAAGTATCCTCGGAGGAAAAGTATTCTAGAATGACTCTTCATCTAAAAGCTCACACTTCTTTGCATTGGAAAAGATGTTCCTTGTAACACCGAAACACGTGTCTGCTGTAATTTGGAAAACGTTGGTACATCCTTTATTTTGCAGTCTTGCTAAATTACACTGTTAAAAATTCTGGAAACTTTTATGTAAATTTTACTGTAAAATGTAGCGTTTACAGTATAGAAAAAAATTACAGCAAATTGTACCGAAGAAAATAAACGATTGCAGTGCCAATTGATGCCCCACGTGACTTACGGTACAAAGCATATAACACCGTATTTCCCTTACTCGATGCGTCCCATCTCGTAAGGTGGGCAGCAAAGCAGCTTGCCGTTTCGAAGGTCTCGAGATCAAACCTGCAGTTCTTATTCTGAGTTTTTTAACTCTCGTTTATTCTACCTTAAAATTTTACAGTAAAATAGGATTTTAAGGTAACAGTTACTGGCAACATGGATGCCAGTAACTTTTACTGTAAAATTTCAGGAACTTTTTTAACAGTGTAGAGAACATTAATTAGATACTAGAAAGTCGATGTTGATACACGGGGAAAGTAGACTCGTTTAGTTCTTGTTTAAATTTCCATTCTAATTCCGATGAAACTCATGCTGAACGTCAATTTCGTGCCATGTATTAAAAATACAATATAAAATGTGAGTTGATTTAGCAAGTTAATCTATGTTGTTGATACAGTCGAACCTGTTTATCTCGAACCAGCCTATCTCGAAAACCTCTCTATGTCGAAGTTTTTCATTTTCCCTGCACATAAAGTGTTAATTCAATGTTTTCCCCCATGTTTGTCCCGAATGAAAATTTCTGAAAACCTGTATACTTCGAATTACGACTAAAGTGTCTTTTTTGAATTCGATCCCCAACGATCTTTATTTACTGGATTTTGGAGACAAAAAGTATTTTTCTTAATATTAGCAGTCACATAATCCTACAGAATTTAAAACTTTATGTACAAGAAGCAAATTTTCCAGCAATTATATCCATTAGGAAACTGAGAGGAAGGGGGACATTGTTGATTAGTAAAATTGCTTCCAAAGTTTCTTTCGAGTCATTGCTCCAATTACTTATTTTGAGAACTTTTTTCAAAACCTCTGTATCTCGAAACCTCTATATCTCGAATTTTTCTTTTTTCCCGTAAAATTCGAGATACACAGGTTCGACTGTATTACCTGTGAGTTTTTACAGACACCATATCGTCGACTCGGAGCTACAGTAAGATATCTTAGTATTATTTCTGGGATTAGATATTGTAACGGATTCGGTGCGACTTCCAACTTTCTTGAAAGGACAACACAGTTCTTGATTAAAAATACAGGAAATTTATTTACACTATGCACAAGAAAGAGCGTCAACAACTGCTAAATTAATCATCAGCAATTAAACAAGTATCACTCAACACCGCAAACTCAACGGTTACACACGTATTTACTTCCAAATACGAAAACAACTCAGCGAAATGCCTCGCTATAAACAGAGCTAATACACTCTCAGTACAAATTCTCAATCGAAACTCACTTTTTATCCAGCGTAACGGCTTATATACACACCGAAAAGAGAGCTCTCAAATATTCCAGAAAATGCTACACCGTTCTACACTTTCATTGATAAAATCAGTGAATGAAATAAGAAAAAAAAAAGAATAGGGGGTTCGTATACTTCGGCCGAATTTAAAGGGGCTGTATATTCATTACGGGAAACTATTTACAGGTTACGTTACTACAATAATTACTATTTACAGAATTTGTAACAATATCTTACTGTTGCTCTGAGGCGACGATATGGTAAAAGCATGAGTGGATCTTGTTTGATGTTAAACGAGTTTTTGGCAGCGGTTCTCGGCCTTATTGACAAGAATTCGCTCCAAATCGCGTTGTGGCGCGATAGTGTTAACAACAACAACTACAAAAAAAAAAAAAAAAAAGTAAAAGACTTTTTCTAAAGTCATTTGTTGTGTGCTGGTTTGCATGCTAAAACACGTCAGTTGTTAATTTCAAGTTTTGTTTCCTTTTCAGAGAAGTGCAGTTCTGCCAATTGCGAGAATGGAAAGTGCGTAGCAAGTGAAAAGGACAAGACTAAATGTGTGTGTAATCCTGGATTTGCAAAGCATCCTGATGGACATTGCCAGGGTTCGTATATATATATATCGGAAAACATTTTAGGAAGGCAAAATCACGAATTACTAGCCGTCTTCGGTGACTACAGTAATGAACTAGGATATAGGGCCAAGAATGAAACATAAGAAATATTGAAGTACACTTGCACTGTAAAAAAATTCTGAAACGTTACTGAGTGTTTCCGCGTAACGTTTCGGCATTTCAATGGTTTTTATCCACTTCCTGGAAATATCAAGTATCATTGTCAAAAAGTTTCCTGAATGGCTACAAGTTGTCCAAATGCAGACTTCAGTGTTGCAAAAAATATTTTTAGCTCCCAGCTTAAAGATTAACTAAGAGTATTTATAAAGTGTATCGGCTTCCACATTCGATTACGGCTCGTCCATGCAGTTAAAAACTCCCAAAGGGAGCAAATAAGTATGGACTACGTAGCTTTGCAAGAATTACAATCAAGGGAGATACTTGCAATTCTAGCTTAGCTTTGTCCATTTTTGCAATAATGCTTTTGCAAATGGTTTGATTAATCAGGAAGGTGCCAAGCTGTTATATTATCACTAGCTAAGATTACACTGAAGTTCCGGAGACACGACTGGATTTAAATGAGAAGATTTCGGGATTTTTCTGGAAGGTTACTGAATTTTATCGGAAAACGTTTCCTGGTATTTGCAAGATATGTTACTGGCAAAAATTGGGCACATCAGCTGCCTATTTTCCAGTTCCAGGAACGTTTCTGAATCGTTTTTATAGTGTGGTTGTGGAAAGAAAATATCTGGGCCGTGGTGGCCTGGTCGGTAAGGCATCGGACTTGTGATCGGAGGGTGTCATTGATTCGATTCTAGCCGGTCGAAAATCCACTCCACTGTAAAAAAATTCCGAAATGTTACTGAGTATTTCCGTGTAACGTTTTGGGTTTTAAGTGGTTTTTATCCACTTCCTGGAAAAATCAAGTATCATTGTCAAAAAGTTTCCTGAATTGCTACAAAATGTCCGAATGCAGACTACTCTCTTGTAAAAAAAAAGCTTTGGCTCCTAGTTTAAAGATTAACTGAGCGCATTTATAAAGTGCACCCGCTCTAGCTCCACTGCGGCCCGTCCAGACTGATAAGGCATCCAAAGGGTGCAAATCCGTCTATGGACAACGTAACTTTGCAAAGAATTGCAGGCGAGTAAAATTCTTGATACTTGCAATTCTGACTTCGCTTTGGCCATGTTTGTAATACTGCTTTTGGAGCTCTCCTTGAAACGCAGGCAGGTGCGAAACTAAAAGTTCACTCTAATCTTTCAGAGATACGAATGACTTCAAACCGGAAGCTTCCTGAATATTTTAGGAAGCTTCCAGGGTAATTTCAGGAAGGTAACTGAGGTCTAGCGGAAAACGTTCCTTGTTTTTTGTAAGATATGTTACTGGAAGAAATTGGGAACACATCAGCTGCCCATTACTTTCCAGGAACATTTCTGAATCATTTTTACAGTGTCTTTTTTATTAAGGGTGACTCGGGGAAGTTAAATATGCTTGTGGTCACAAAGTCCTCCAAGTGAAACGATACCTCTGGGGGTGCCAGGCCAGAAGTTATTCGACTTCTGGTTTGGTTCTAAACTCTCGAACTGTCCATAGATGGTTCTGCCATCTATCGTGTTGTCTGAGCCAAATCGGACTTCCACCTAGAAATAGGCACTCGATTAAAAACGGAAGCCGTAACCCCTCTGCTTTAAAAATCGAGTAGCATTGCTACTGGGGTTCGGGTTCCCGAGTGGCATAAATAACAACAACAAGAAAATATCTGAAGTCGAGGAGCATATTTAATAATTGAAAATGCAAAAGTACATTTAAACCGAAAGTATTATTTACCTAAACGATATGTCTGTGCGTTGAACATAAACAAGCTGTTGGACAAAATTATAAGGTCACATTAGCCTAGCGACAAAAATAAAGCTAGCTAATAGCTTTTCGCTCCACTCCAGTCAACACAGCATCGGTAGTATGCAAATTTTCCTTCTAGTATAAAATGCTCACAATTTTCTTATAATTTTGTCCTGTAACTGTCTTGCTTCAAAACAGAAGTCAGTTACATGTAACATACATTATTACAGTTATGCATTTGTATTAGTGACAGGGGATAGTTACATCAATAAATACACGTAATAAATACATTGAACAACGTTCTATCCTAAATCTACATGCTTTTGTCCACGTTTTTGTTCATGACTTTATATTTTTGTGTAGCAATGAAGATGCTTCGATGTTTTTGCCCAATTCACTTCTTACGCCAGGAAAGCTGCCTTCGTCTGTTTCTTTAAAAAAAAAAATTTGGACTGCGATATAAAAATTATCTTTCTATACCTACATTCCTGTTCATCTATATACGAGGGATTTTTTAAATAAAGTAAAAAAAAAGAAAAAAAATAAATAAATAAATAAAAAAGATTTAAAAAAAAATTAATTTGAATTTTTGGCATCTTGAATTTAAATTATGTTTTTCGCAATCACGAGCGTGTGTGTTTGTGTTGGCGCATGTGTGTGGGTGCGTGGGTGCGTAAGTGTATGTATGCATGTGTGTGAGTGATTGTTGTGTACGTGCGTGTGCGTGTAGGTGTTCGTGTGTGTGTGCGTGTGTGTGTAGGCGTTCGTGTGTGTGTGTGTGTAGGCGTTCGTGTGTGTGTGTATGTAGGCGTTCGTGTGTGTGTAGGCGTTCGTGTGTGTGTAGGCGTTCGTGTGTGTGTGTGTGTGTGTGTGTGTGTGTGTAGGCGTTCGTGTGTGTGGGACATGGACGCCACCGCCCAGCAAAAGTGGATTTCGGGGGACAGTGCTCAGGACCAGCAGCGCCGCCGCCGGTGGACGGTGTTGCTGCAGGCCTGGTCCAAGCTGTAAAAGGCACGGACGCCAAAAACGGTCAAGTGAGAACAATAAGCAATCGTGATTGCTCAAAAAAAAAAAGTATGTTTTGAAAAAAAAAAAAAGTACTACAGATATAGTAATGAAATTCACTGCACAAAAATCTACCTCCCTTACGCTATTTTTCGGCATTGCTCCCGTGATTTTCCAAGCATTTGTCATAACGTGGTATAAGTTTTTGTATACTTATTCGTAGAAAGTGTAGCCAGTGTAATTAACCATGAGGACTCTTACATGTCTTTGGCTAGGAAATTTTTGAACATTCTCCTGACTGCGCCAACCTTGCTCGCAGCAACTTTCATTTGTTTCGGCATCTAAAGTCTTTCTGTGGCGTTCAATGGCACAAAATCAATGATGAGATCATAAAGCATGTTACCCCATGGTTGACTATACAGGCAGCAACTTTCTACGAATAGGTAAACAAAATCCAGCACCACGCTATAACAAATGCTTGGAAATCACAGAGCAACGTCGAAAAATAGCGTAAGGCTGGTAAATGTGTGTGCCATAATTTTTTTTTTCTCTATTTATACTTGTTCTTTTTACTTCCTTTTACAAAAAAAAAGAAGTATTGTATTCGTGAAAAAATTTTCACTCAAAAATCGGCCTTAATTTCCGTTTTGCTCACCCCCGAATGAATGAATGTTCAGTTTTTTTTTTTTGACCCGACCACAGGGGAATATATACCTAAAAACGTATAAGCGCCCGAAATATCAATTTTGACGATTCCTGAGCTAATTATAACAAGTTTTCTCGTGACGCCTGTATGTCACTGTTAAAAATTCAGGAAGATTTTCTGGTAATTGTTACTGTAAAATTGCATCGCCGACGCATCGCTGATTTTTACGGTAATTTATACCGGAGAAATAAGCGATCCCAGCGCCAACTGGTTGCTGTGGCCTACCGAGGAAACCGTAAAATTTTACAGTAACATTTGATTTTTACGGTAATAGTTACTGGCAACATGGATGCCAGTAACAATTACCGTAAATTTTCCGGAAATTTTTTAACAGTACGTATGTATGTGTGTATGTGCGAATGTACGTATGTATCTCGCATAACTCAAAAACGGAAGTAAAAAAATTGAAATTTGGTACGTAGACTCCTAGTGGGGTCTAGTTGTGAACCTCCCCTTTTGGATGCTTTCGGATGTTTCAAAAAGGGTGTTTTACACCTTTTAGAAAGGAAATCATTGCTAATTTCGATGCAAACTCAAGTGGTGTTATAATTTGACGGACACTTGGCGATGTATATCGCCAGGCTTTTGGTCGCCAAGTTTTTTCACTAACTTGGTTACAAATTTGGCAATTTTTTTTTTGAGCAATCACGATTGCTTATTGTTCTCATTTGACTGTTTTTGGCGTTACGCTGATTTTTCCCACTGCCACCCTCCGCACCATCACCGTCGACCGGCTCCTCACGATGCTGCTCCTATAGCGAAAGCCGTCTCCAGGTTGCATCCATGTCCTACACACACGCGCATACATACACAACTACACACACACACAAACACATACACACACATACACACATGCAAACACTTACACACACGCATACATACAGACACCCACACATACACACACACACATACACAACTACCCACACATTCATGCATGCACACAGACACAAACACATATGCCTACACACACATACACATATCCCCCACACACATTCATACACACACATACACATAACCCGTACACACAAACACACACACACATACATACATACACACACAGACAGACAGACATTTTCCAAAAATAGTCGAAATGAACTCAGCACACCTCAAAACGTTCGAATCCGTCAAAATTCGAAATTCGAAAATTTGCACGAATCCAATACTTTCTTCTATATATTAGATATAGAAGAAAGTAAAAACATCCCTCGTATCTATTTAAATTAATCCTCGTATCTATCTATCTTCGTGTACTTAATTTCTTTATATTTATCAATTTCTATCTATTTTAGAGTCCATGTGCCTCTGTATTTCTAAGATATTTACCTCAAACTGTCTACATTTATTAATCTGCATATTTTTCCGCAGCGCTACATACATGTACACTGTTAAAAACGTTACTGGTTACTTCCGTGGAACGTCTCGGGATTTCACACGTTTTTACCTATTTCCCCGTAAAAACAAGTATCACCACAAAAAAGTTTCCTGAATCGCTACAAGTTGCACGCGTGCAGACTTTTCACTGTTGTGGAAAATATTTTTAGCAAGCAGTTTAAAGATTGAATGAGCGTGTTTATTAAGTGTATCGGCCTTAGGTTGCTTACGGCCTGTCTAGGTTGACTAACTCCCAATGAGAGCGAAAATGTCAATGGATAGCTCCAGCTTTGCAAAGCAGGAATTGCAGGCAAGAGATATGCTTGGTTCTCTCTTGGCATAGCTTTGGCCGCGGTCGCTCTGAATTTTTATGGAGCTTTCTTGGTAAACTAGGAAGGTTCTAATCAATTACACTAAACCTACTTAATTTTTTCTAGAAGGTTCTAGAGATGTGACTGGCTTTAACAGGGCAGATTTCGCACGTCTTCGTAAAGTTTCAAGGTTAATTTCAGAAAGGTTGCTGACTTTTAGCGGAAAGCGTTCCTGGTTTTTCCAAGATATGTTACGGAAAGAAATTGGGCACATCAGCTGCCTATTATTTTCCAGGAACGTTTCTGAATCGTTTTTACAGTGTATATCGCAGAAGTCACAACATTGTTCAGCTATTTTCATAACTTAAACTGAATTGGGATTTTTTTTTTTTTTTTTGTAGCAGCAGCAGTTGAATTAAGTATATAGAACAATCATAAATGAAACGAGTTCGACTGATCTAGAAAAAATTCCGAACTGAAAAGACAATATCGATGTAAGTTTCGCGTCTAGAATTGTGTAACGGAGAGACTGGCGCGTGTACTGTCTGTCTTTTATGAGAAAAGCTCCTGCCGTAAAGTCCGAGCTCGTCTACACCGGCGCAGACATTTCGGCGGGCGTTTTTCTCGTGATGGACAGACAGTACAAAGCAAATGCTATTAATCGTCTTGTAGCCGGGAGTGGGTATTTCTGATAACACCCGGTTCAACCAATTGTACAATACCACCTCTGCCTTATTCCACTTTACACCTGGAAAGAAGTTAGTTGAAAATGGTTTGGCCTCCTTCAATAGGAAAATTTTCCTCATGTGGTTTGAAAATATAGTAAACTCCCGATTTCCGCGGAATTGGGTGGCACAAGTGCGGCCGATAATAGAAATCGCGGATAAACCGTAAAAAAGACTAAAATGAGGGACAAATTAGGTAAAAATTGTCTTTCCTCAAAATCATAGCTGTATTGATGCATTTCTCTATAAACAATGAAAAAATATACCCCCCCCCCAGTACAGTAAAAACGTTTTTATTTTTAAGCAATAGAACTTAACGTCAGTATAGAACACATGTATGTACACTGTAAAAACGATTCAGAAACGTTCCTGGAAAATAACGGGCAGCTGATGTGCCCAATTGCTATCAGTAACATGTCTTGCAAAAACCAGGAACGTTTTCCGCTAATATTCAGTAACCTTCCTAAAATTATCTCGGAAACCTCCTTAAAAATTCAGAAATCTTCCCGTTTGAAACCAGTTGTGTCTCTGGAACTGTAGAGTAAACTTTAGAAGGTATAATATAATTGCTTGGCCCCTTCCTGATTTTTTAAGGAAGTTCCATAAGCAGTATTGCCAACATGGCCAAGGCTAAACCAGAATTGCAAGCAGATACCGGGAATTTTTCACGCCTGCAACTCTTGCAAAGCAGCGTAGTCCATATTTCTTCGCTCCCTTTGGGAGCTTTATCAGCATGGACGGCCGTAAGTAACCTGAAGCCGATTCACTTTATAAATACGCAAAGTTAAGCTTTTAACTGGGAGCTAAAAATATTTTTTACACCAGTGAGAAGTGTGCATTCGTGCAACTTGTAGCAATTCAGGAAACTTTTTGACGATAATACTTGATTTTTCCAGGAAGTGGATAAAAACCATTGAAATCCCGCCACGTTACACGGAAATACTCAGTAACGTTTCGGAATTTTTTTTAGTGTACTGTGAAGAAAGCACAAAAAATAAATAAACAAAACAAGAACCACTGCGTTTTAATTTGCATTTTTTCGACAAAAAATATTCAGTAGTATTTGCTTTTTGCTTCGAAAATACACGTTCCTGTTTTTGATTGACTCGCGGATACAGTGCTGGCCAAATTATTAAACTAAGACTGTTTTAAAAGCAAATTCTTTATCGATTACGTAACTATAGACACATTAACGAACAGTGAAATAATTATCTAATATTTAGTATGCATTCCCTTGTTCTTGATGAGCATTTTAAGTCTTTTTGGTATACTTTTCACAAGGTTTACACCATTTCTTAACTTTTTAAAAAAGGAGGTACAAAATTGTTTATACTCACTATTTTATATACTCACATACACATACTCACTAATTACCTAAAACTAACTTTAAATATAACAGAACACACTAATAAAAAAGAACTAGTGAACTGTTTAAGCTGAGTGAGGTTATGTTTCTGGTGAGTAGATAAACAAAGAACATAAACAAAGCAGACAGTGCTGCCACCTGCAAACATTAAATTATGCTTAAATAACGTAATAATCAGTGTACAGTATGTACTGTACTTTAACAGTAAAAAATAAATAGTATTTTAGTACAAATAGTGTACAAAGAAAAAAAAAAACTCTTTAGTCTAATAATTCTGCCAGCACTTAATCCGCTCCCGTATGATTGGGAATTTACTTTACCTACAATGAGTCGCTATTATTTCAATGAAAACTTGCCTTGCTACACTAAAAAAGATTCAGAAACGTTCCTGGAAACTAATGGGAGCTGATGTGCCCAATTTCTGTCAGCAACATATCTCGCAAAAACCAGGAACGTTTTCCGCTAAAATTCAGTAACTTTCCTGAAAAATAGAAAAATATTTCCGATTAAAGGAAGTCATGCCTCTGGAACTTCAGAGTAATCTTAGGTAGGGATAATACAACAGTTCGGCACCTTCCTGATTGATTGATTGATTAAGACAGTTCCTAAAGCCGTATCGCAAACATTGCCAAAGCTAAGCCAGAATTGCAACAAGTCCCTCACTTGATCGCAATTCTTGCAAAGCTACGTAGTCCATACTTATTCGCTCCCTTTGGGAGCTTAATCAGTCTGGACGAACCGTATTCAAGCGGAAGTCGATACACCTTATAAATACTCTGACTTAATATTTAAACTGGGAGCTAAAAATATTTTTTACAACAGAGAAAAGTCTGCATTCGAACAACTTATAGCAATTCAGGAAAATTTTTACAGTGATCTTTGATATTTCCAAGAAATGGATAAAAACCATTGAAATCCCGAAACGTTACACGGAAATACTCAGTAACGTTTCGGAATTTTATTACAGTGTATTAGAGTTGACTTGCAGGAGTAAGAATGTGTTAATGCAGTTTTGTGCTAGCTATTTACTGCTAATTTTGTTAAAAAGTATATTCTTGTCGCATAACAATTCCGGATCATCGTGTCAGAAATCTAAAGCTTTTCATTTTAAGCGAAAAATCTGTAATAAATTTTAAACTTACCTCAGTTATTTTTCTCTAGCTTGTAAGTGCGGTAAAGAATTCAACTGCACTTTCGAAAACCATTGGTTTGCAATAAACAAAAGATGCATTTGTCCTAAGAATTACGTAGAAGAAAGGGGGGAAAATGTCGAGGTAAGGAGCAAATACAATTATTTATTATCTGAAATTTGTGTGATCACTCTTGATTCAATATATAGATTAAGAAGTATTTTACTTATTAACAAATATGTTTAATCCATTCATTCCAGCAAGGGTTGCGTTTTACAAATATAAATATAAAAATTAAAAAAAAAATGTGCATCACGGGACGCTCGGCAGAAATGATAGCTTTCATAGGATTAAATTATTATCATTATTTAATCCTATGAAAGTATTGCGTCCTACGCTTGCTATCAACCCATATCGTTGCCAATACAAGTGAGTAAAGATGCGAATTAAATATTTTGCTCTGTGAATGGCAACACTGAATGGAATTTCATCATTTGCGATGTCATCGGCAGAAGCGTAAAGAGTGAAAGCGCACCGATTTAAGTAATTTTTTTAAAATATTAAATTTAAACAAATTATTTGAAAAATGATCAGTTCCTATGTTTTTAAGCATGCTCTTTCAGAAAAAAAATACTTTTAAAATTTTGGAAACGACGCCATTGACTTATGGTAACTATAAGAAGCAACGAAATTTTCGCATTGTATGTTATCTAAAAATCTTGCAAAGATTGCTTCAAGTATAGTTCCGTGACTTGTAGTGGTTTCTTCTGGCTTATTAATCATTTGTAATTGTAATTTGGATTGTAGAAACGATACTAAATTTTTAGCGCGATTAGAAGCAAAATTAACTTTAAAATCTCCGTTATGATTTTTTTAACCTTGTTTTCTCCGGCATGCCGGAAAGGACCAGGAAAGGGTTGTTGAAAATCTGGTGACCCTCATATTTTGCGGCATGCCGGCAAATGCGGGGGTAATACGGTAGTTTGTTCTAACTATGTACACCTTTTCACAGTTCAAAACCCTAAATGAAGCGAGATATTTTTAGTATAACTAATCGCAAAAATGTTTTTGTTTTGAAAATAAATTTAACGATTTAACACTGTTTTAAAATGTTAATTGTAAATAAATGTTATCACCATAAACAAACCACAAGGTTAAGCTTAAATCTGAAACGATAAAATTGGCGTATTATTACGACCAGGCTAGGATCTATATTTTAAACCCCCCCCCCCGCCGGCAAAAATCACTAGGGACCCTAACCGCACACTTTTATGGATCCCCCCCCCCCCCCCAAATAACTAACTTTTTAACGGGTGATTATTTTAAAGTTAAAGTCAATTTAGATTTTATTCTGTGATGCACAAATTAAACGTTTATTATTTTTTTAATTATCGGTCGTCCCCAATCCCCGCGTTGCGTAGTCTGCAAGGAAGAAGTTCGTTTAAAATATGTACACCTTATCACAGTTCAAAACCCTAAGTGAAGCGAGATATTTTTAGTATAACTAATCGCAAAAATGTTTCTGCTTTGAAAATAAATTTAAAGATTAAATGCTGTTTTGAATATATGGGGTGTTTGCAATGTTATTGGTATTATATTGTATTATTAAATTCACCTTTCGTTAGGAGATTGCGTTATGTTGCGACAATCATCCGTCTTCTGTTAGTTTCATTACTTTTTCTACTATCACTTATCGCTTAAAGCTGAACCAAAGAGTAAAGAAACAAAGTTTCCCCGACCATGCGTGCTTCTGTCGTATGCGCGAACGAAAGAAATGCCGGACGAGAGGTGCGTCGTCACGCGCGTTATGTCACAAATCGGTTTACCCTTCCATAAGAAGTTATCACTTAAAAAAAATGCTTAAAAATATTTTTAACTTAACTTTGAAAAAAAAAAAACCTTGATGCTGCTCTTATTTAAACTTTAGTATGTGTTAAACAGGACTGCAGAGTCGGAGCCAGAATGATTTTGGAGTGAAGGAGTTGGAGTCGGAGTCGGGGTCGATGGTTTGAAGTCTCAAGAATCGAATTTCAGAGTCGATCCTTTTCCCTTAGTCCGCAACTTTGCCAGTGCTTGAGGAGTCGGAGTCGGACTGAGTTGGGTAAAGGAATTGGAGTCAGAGCCGGAGTCGATCATTTTCCCCCCGACTCCGCAGCCCTGGATTTCAAAGTTATTAGCATACAAATCGCGAGGAGTAGATTAAATGTCTTGCAGATGAGTAGAGACATTCGACAAGAGATGACATAATCTATGAAAAAAAACCTTGGCTTAATTTATAACAAAAAAAAAAAAAAAAAGTCAGGAACCTATATTTTGCAAACTTATATTCTTGTGCAAAAGTTCTTTAGTTCAGTTTCTTATAGTAGAGCAGGGGTTCGCAAACTTTTAGACCCTGCGACCCCCTTTTTAGACTAAGTATTTTGGCGACCCCTCAAAGTTTTAACTCTGTCTAAACCCTAAAGCAATAACTAAAAACTACACAAATGGTTAAGTTTTATCCTTAGAAACACAAGTAACTAGTAAAATAAAAATGAATTTTTGTCTCTTGAATTATTTTATAACTAGCGGACCGTCCCGATCCGAAAAAAAAAATCTATTTCACAAAAATATTATGCTGTAACTTCTTAGATTAAAGTTAATAGAAAGCTTCATTTTTACTTTCTTCTATATCTAATACATAGAAGAAAGTATTGGATTCGTGCAAATTTTCGAATTTCGAATTTTGACGGATTCGAACGTTTTGAGGTGTGCTGAGTCCATTTCGACTATTTTTGGAAAATGTCTGTCTGTCTGTGTGTGTGTATGTATGTGTGTGTATGTATGTGTGTGTGTATGTGTGTGTGTGTCACGTCTGTGTGTGACCAGTTTTTTGTGGCCGCGCTACAGCAAAAACTACCGCATGAAATCGAACGAAAATTGGTACACATATGTGCCCCTATGTGAACTTGTGCCCATTGGGTTTTGGCGCGAATTCCTCCAAGGGGGGTGGAGCAATGGGACGTTTTTTGAGTTACGCGTGATTGCTATTCCTCAGGAAGTAACTGGCGGAATCAAACAAAATTTGGTCCATATGTTGCCATTAACAAGAACAGGTGCTGATTCAATTTTGGTGTCAATAACTCAAACGGGGGTTGAGCTATAGAACGTTTTTCGTCGTCAATTGTGCCTGCTGTATCTCAAGAAATAATGAACGGAATGAAAGAAAAATTTATCGGCAAGTAGCCCTTAGTGGGTATAAGAGCTGATTTTATTTTGGTGTCAACAGCTAAAAAGGGGGGTAGCGCAATCGCCCGTTCTTTTTTTCCATTGTGAGTGCCCTATCTCAAAAAGTAATGATACGTTCTGGTTGAAATTTGGAATATATGTGAATCCATATGTAAACAGGCCTTGGTTCAATTTTGGCGCCAATCGCGCCAAGAGGTGCTGATTTATTTTTTATTATCATTATTTTTTAGCGAATAAAAATAGCTTTATTAATGCAACAATGAGGAAAGATAAATCGTAATAAGATTGTCGTCTGCGTATTTCTCGTGATTTTAATTGTATGGAAATGATCGGAAATATTATCTTAATGATTTAAAATTTTTAACTGTTGCCATCTTATGTTTGTTAACAAATAAAATATTTGTAATTAATTCAAGCAAGGCTTTTAAAATAACTTTCAATTTTCGCTCTTTGCTTTGCTTTTGCAATAATTCAGACATTGGGATGGTCGTCAAGTTTTTGCATGTGTAATTTCGTTTTTGTTGGGAATATTGCTTCCTCGTCAAGCATGGGGAGGGATCAGAAAAAAAAAAGAAAAATATAGAAGAAAGTTTCGTGATGGCCACAACATACTAGTTTGTTTGGTTTTCATGAGATTTGAAACAAATTGATTCATTTCATTTCCTGATAAAGAGATACCAACATATAATTCCCACTAAACAATACAATCTTCGCGTATGTAACGTTGCACTGCGTATCGTATAGTTGCACGTGTGATGATGGTGATGGCATACGAAATTTTTATTGGAAATTGTAATCACTGAAATTTGAAAAGCAAATATGCAGGATCCATGGGAATGTAAGGAATATGAGCCAACTGATCTACTGCTGATGCTGTAAGAACAATACTCTAAATCATATTATTCCTTAGTAATTTTAATTGGGGTTCGATTATATAGCATAGATTAGACAAGTTAAAGTTCCACAAAAAATGTTGGGATTTCGCCTTTAATTTTAAAACCTTTAATTTCAAAAGCATGAATAGAAGTCCGGTGGAGATTAGGGAGTTAAGGAATACATGTGGATGATACACAGCGTTGTCGGAAAAAACTATTGCCATCTCTCACATTCACGTGTAATATTTTTGACGAAGAGTCTTGGTTACAGGATAAACATTGAGGATCAAATCATTTAGAGAGATTTTCTTAACTCATATACTTCGATAAGATATCATGTTCGAGATATTTTCCCGTTGATTACTTGTAATAAAAGACTCTAGTAATACTTACCACCATCTCTTAAACTAATTCTTATAGTTGTTCTTAAGATTCAGAGATTGTAAAGGGATTCTAAAAGGAGACGACTTTAATCAGGATTCAAGTATATCTGCCCGCGTTCCACTACAGGAAGAGTTTGATAAAAGTCACCGTTAAACATGAAGGTGACACCCATGGTTGCCAGATTAAAGAATAGTAAATACGGGACAGGCTTCTAGGACTGAAGGGGGGGGGGGAGGGAGGATCTTTTTGAGGTGAGAGTAATTACTGGATATGGTGTATTTTTAAGGGGTGCTTTCCGACGTAGAACATCTCTTCGTGATAAATCTGAAAAATTCAATCGTAACAAAACCTTAAACCTTGCAAAATGTCGCCGATCAAAGTATAAAAAAATAAAATAATAGTTTAAAAAACTAAAAAAACACGCTTTCGTAGCAAAATGAACTAAAAAGTGAAAAATAATCTTTGGATGATAGTAGTTGACCAATCACTTAATTTTAATGGAATACAAAAAAGCGTGGGGTGCTGTCTATTTACATTTTTGCTTGGACAACAAATGGAAGAAATTCAAAACAACTGATAAGAAACCCCCACGCTTTTTTGTATTACATTAAAATTAAGCGATTGGTCAACTACTATCATCCAAAGATTATTTTTCACTTTTTAGTTCATTTTGCTACGAAAGCGTGTTTTTTTAGTTTTTTAAACTATTATTTTATTTTTCTGCTTTTTAGTCTTATGTTGGAGAATTATCAGGTGACGAAATTATTTATAAAACGAGTGCGACGTAATATCTTAAAGTTAAGACAAGGGCACCCCGATGGGAAACTACTGTGAGTCAACGACGTATGTTTGCAGAAATCATATTTATATTAATTTGAAAATTTGAGATGCATTTGAATAAAAGTTTTGTTCAACAATGGTCTGATCAGCAATGAATTTCCAATTGAAGGCTCACCTAAATTTTGGCATGAAATCAGTTAAAAACAATTATATTTCATGTTCTAATTACCTTGGAACATTGGAACAAATTTTGTCTGATGCAGAAAAATTGAAGGTTTTTGCAGATATTTTTAAATAATTTTAGCGAGCATTTTTTGATGTATTTTTTTTAATTTATCCTTTTTCACACTGTTGGACTTATGCCAAAATATTGATCAAAATTGGAGGAAACTAACAATTAAAAGGGTTAATTAATTAATTTGATTCTAGAATATTGCATTGTCATCGGGTCTGAGATCGCGTGCCAAATTTCAAAAGAATCCGATCGCAGGAAGTGGGCGAAATTTGAGTTGCAAGATTCCGTTACAAGATACATACATACATACATACATACATACATACATACAGGTGAAGCTAATAAAAGCGTGTTAAAAATCGTTTTCATTGCGATTGACGATGCATCAGCAGAGATATATTTCTAACATTAGTCTATGAGCAAAGAGGAAGCAATCATTCAGCTTCTCATGGTTCTTCCAAAAAAAAAAAAACAAATTTCAACGATAATAATTTTTGCGTTTGCTGCCACATGATTTTTTTATTGCTCTTTATTTCACAATTTTTTGTTTTACTTTATTTTTTCCCCTTAAAAAAGTCTCGTTTTGTAAAATATTGTGATCCGTTAGAATACGGGACTTTAGCCGTCCCGTATGGAAGTTCCCCGGGACGCGGGACAATTTTTCAAAATACGGGACTGTCCTTTGAAATCCGGGACGTCTGGCAACCCTGGTGACACCTCTCATAATTTTGTTTGAACATTTTAGAGTTCTATCTGCGCCTTCCATAGCTAAACGGTGACTCTTCGAAAATTTGTCCTACATTATGAGACGTCCTCTTGAGGAAGTTCTCCCCATTGCTAGGTTTTTCTTTTGGAACATAAGGAGTCTTTCTGGAGGAGATATTCAAAGTATTTTAACTGTGGAATAGTCAGTTTTTGAACCACTAAGTAAAGTTCCGGCACTTCCGTAAAAAACCATCGCAAAAGCCAGTCTGCCTGTTGATCAATTTTTGCATAGTGTTGAATTAATTAAGTTTTCCAGTTCCACTTGGAATGCCAAAAAACATTAATTTGCATTCCTGGTTTTTATGGAATAATCTTGTTTTTATAGAATTGTTTTCGTTGATTTTCTGCGGCGGTGGTAAACTAAAGTCTCCTATTTAGTTTCCGCTTAGTTGACAAATTTTGCCTTTTTATAAAAAATTGCAATATGTTGTCACAGAGATCCTTTTTAAATGTTTGCTATAAATCAATACTATCTAAAAGTTGTCATTAAAGTTAAAATAATTATAAATCATTCTCTGAATTTAGGAGCGAGTCAGAAAGTTACTTGTGTGAAATAAGGTTAGTTTCCAAGGTTTGTCGTCCTCTATAAGACTGAGTTCTATGCACGCTAATTGATAGGTTGGCAGGACCTTTGACTGTGAAGAGACCGAGTTTTTGTCAGTTGGCGGGTGAATTTCAACCTCTTTTATTCGTTTTCTCCGGAAAACTTGCTTTTTTCACATGCCCTACTTTTTTTTTTGGCAATTTCTTTGTGATATTTTCTGTAATAGATTTGTGAGCTATATTATTTAATTATACCGTTTTAAATGTTCATAAATACGGTCATCATGAAGAATATTTCTCCAAATAATTTTTATTTATTTTTTCCTCTTTGTCAATTCCTTTCCTATCGTATGTTCTTTGTTCGTAATTGTTTTAACTCTCAACTTTGAATATACGTTACTTATTTGCAGTTACTCTTTCAGATGAGAATTTTCTAAACTAAATGTATTATATGACTTCCTTAGCAGATGTTTTTCATTTCGATTTTAATATTAATAAAAAAACAACCCTAAAGGATAGCCCGAAATGCATGCAAAATTACAACTTTTAGTAACACAGATTAATATCGTCTATCTGCACTATTTTAACTCAGAAACTAATTTGCCCAAAGCGAATCTCAGTTATAAATCATTCAAATAAATTTTGAAGCATAAACATTCGGTGACTCTAAAATATTTGCAATGTGCAAGGGTAATCGAATGCTATGCACTTCATTCTCAGCAGCTTCTAATGCATGCAAAACTATAGGCGTTTTTCCGTCCCTCAGCATTCAGCTCAAAGACAACCTTCAATCAGTAGGGTATTGCGAATGCAATACATTCCGCGAATGTTTTTACGTTTACAAGAATAAAACAGTACGAAACATAAACTGGTAGCGAAAACAAACTATTGGTTAAAGAAATTAGAATAAATACATATATGCATAATTTATAGTCTATGTCACTCAGTAAGAATGCACCTTTTATATAGTGAAAGATTTTTTCAAATAGTTGCTATGGTTCCGGAGATTAAAACGAACATATAAATATACAAAGATTCGCTCTCTCTTTATAATATTAGTATGGATGTAGATATAGATAAGAAACAGTATCAAACCTTGCTGATTTTATAATCTTGCTGTAGTTTTATGTCAGTTATTGACCTTGCGCTCCTTCATTGCGATGATTCTATTCATGAAAACATATTGTTTTTTAAACCCCTGCCCAATTTTTCAACAGGTGAAAGTCTTTACAGGGTGTTCGTTGAAGTAACTGAACCTTTTGAAATTTATTGGAAGAAGTGCGCTTAAACTTGTAGTGATGGAGCAAAGGCCCTTACGGGAAAGAATAGTGGCTTGATTACCAGCTTGAAATCATTTTTAATACCGAATGCAAGCTGGGTCTTTAAACCTTTCCTCCACATTAATTTTCCTTAAACTTTTCTTCCACATCCCGCGACGCACCGTTTGAGAAACCCTCACTGTAAAAAAAAAAAAAAAAATGTGTAACCTTACTTCGTAAAATCGGTGGCAGCTTACTGTCTGACCACGGATTGTATGGAAAGACAAACATCCGTTTTACAGCCGGAAATGGACGAATCTACAATTTTTTACCGATGTCAGCTTTTGCAGAAGCAGAGTCTCATTCAAATGAGCGGAATACACGCATCAAATTTTTACTTTTCCCCCTTATTCACTTAGATTTGTCTTATTTGAACGTTTGAAAATTCCATACAATCCGTAGTTGGACAGTAACTATAAATCTTACTCTTTTCTGTGGATAAAAGGATTACAGGAAAAACTAGTTACCTTTGAAGCCATTGGACAATGAATCAAGTAGAGGCCCTATCTGGACATTTGAAAATTCCATGCAATCCGTGGTTGGACAGTAGCTGCCTCCATAGCAGTGGAGTAACTTTACTGATAAAACTGATGCAAAATATGAGCGTTACATCCGTAACGTTGTTCAACAAACAGACGTTGTTTCATACCAGTGGTGCCCAAGCTCCGGCCCGCAGGTCATACGAGGCCCACGAAGCGGATTTGTGGGTCACGCGTAGGGCGTGATTTTGCAACAAAACCACTTTCTGCAACTGCCCAAAACAACTAATAAACCGTCTTCTATAGTCCCGGCAACAGCCTCCGCTGAGTCCCAGCCACGTCAAATCACTTCTAGATTTAATCGTCCCCAAACGTTTTACTTTTTCTTCCATTATTTTGCTTTCCTAGACACAGGCAACTTTTCAAATGTTACAAATTTGTATTACAAATATAAAGCCAAATATTCAGAAATTGGTTTCTTGAAAACAGATGCTATTTACTCAGTAATAAAATAACTGCCATCAAGTAATGATGGCGGGGTCGTGGTAGCCCGATCGGTAGAGTGTCAGATTCGGGGCCGGGGGGTCCTGGGTTCGAACCTCGATGGTCGAAGACCCACCGTCGTCATTAAAGGGGACTGGGCGACGTTAAATATGCTCGTGGTCTCAATGTCCTCCAAGTGAAACGATACCTCTGGGGGTGCTAGCACCAGGTAGCTATTAGCTCCTGAACTAGTTCTAAATTCTCATTAACTGTTCGATCCGGTGATGGTGCTGCCATCTATCGGTATATAAAATAATGGAGGCAAGGCACTTAGTATGCAGTCCTCGACATAAATACAGTTGTAGTCAGTTTGACTCTGAATAGGAATAGGAATAGGAAGTGATGATGGCAGTAATTCTCGTTTTAAATTCGTTAATTCGTGTTATTTTAATATACTGCAATGGTATAATACTGACAGTACCCATCCTTCTTCGAGCAAAGGACTCCAGTCGTAGTTGTATTATAACTACTGTTATTTCGTAAAGCAGTTTGTTAACAAAAACAGCCCTGTCTTCTACCATCGACATGCTTTATAACCCCCCAAACATTGCAATATGATACTGACTTGCATCGCTATACTCGTAGAACATATTCTGCCGCAGAAATTGCCGTAACTGAACTATATAAGCTAGGTGTCCTCAAACTGATTTCCGTGCACCTTGGGGGGGGGGGGGGGGGGGTACCGTGGGAAAACGCAAGGGGTACCGCGAAGGGTCCACGGTACCCATATGTATGTTAGGTGGGAGTGCCAAATAAGACGTAGAGCAAAAAAGCCATCCCCCTATTTTTTGATTTAGCGTAATAAAATTCGCTATATCGTGTCCTCATCGTTATCATAAAGCCTGACTGATGATTAAGCCTTTTCAACTAGCAGTTTTTTATTACCAGGCAACAATGTAGCAGCAAAAGTTATTACAGAAGAGAAATGTCAAAACTATCTTATCTTATTTTACGGTATTTTTTTTTTCTGCGTGGTTCACTGTGGTTTACTAGCATAGAAGTTATTTGTTGTTCTTGAAGCCTAATTTATGTAGTTGAATAATTTAAAGAGAAAAATGTTTTTGTGTACAGTCATTTTTCCCCTGTGATTTGATAACCTAGAAAAGTAGATTGTAGCATAATCTGATTAATACGTAAAAGCTGGTGCCAATTCAGTCATAAATAAGCGTGATATTTGGTTATGAACATTGGGACGGCCTTATTTATCGCATTTATCTTAAACTAAAGCCACTATATAAGGGGAGCTGACGTATCCGAAATTTTGGTTCCATAATTGCAGGGGCACAAAATTAGTTTTTATAAAAAAAGAAAAAAAACTTCGGTGCAGAAAACTGGTGTCCAACCTTTTGCTGAGTTGCCTGATTGATGTTTGATTATTTTATTCTATAAATGAAAAAGATTTAATTAATACAAGTTAGAAAACAAATTAGGTGTGGAAATGACATTCATTAAAGTAAACATTTTCCAAAACATTTTTGTTGAATTTAGGAAACAAGTTATCTTTCTAGATTGACCTTTAGTGACATTTGACTCAACTGAACATCAATTGTTTTGCGACATAGAAATCAGCGAATGTTAAAACGTATTTATAACTACTTTAAACAGGGTTGGATTCAAAACCGTCTTGGAAACAAAATGTCGGATAAGCCGACCTGTCCTTTTATAGGGGTTCTATCTTAAACAATGGAAATGGAATGGGGTGCACGAGAAAATTCTAATTCTTCAAAGGGTGCCGTGAGTCGAAAAAGTTTGAGAACCCATGATATAAAAGCCATAGTCCCTAACTTTTTCAATTCTCTGCACCCTTTGAAGATCGTGCATTTTGTCATTGCACCTTGGCCTATCGTTGCTATATATTATGTTAATTGATCCCATGGACATTTTTCAGCACCCTTCTGTGCACCTGTGGATCCCATTTAGGGAAACGTGGTATAAGCGAAAAAAGGAGGGAAAAAAAAATAATGTGGCATAAAATATTTACTGTGTTGTACAAGAATAATTGCAAAAAAAAAAAAAAAAACCTCAGCACTGGTTTTATATTTCAGAGAGATGCAACTGCGAAAATGGAAAATGTGTTAAGTCAGGAGAAGAATATAAATGTATATGCAACCCTGATCATGGAATGTACTCGACTGGAGTTTGCAAAGGTATTGTCTAAATGTGTATGAAATACATCAAAACCTTCAAAATATTTATCTGAACTTCCTGTTGAAATTATCAGGTTCTTTTATACGTATAAAACACAGTGTGGTTGAAATTTTTAAGTAAGGTAAGGTTGAACACATAATAAAAAATATCAAGATCACTGAAAAAATACTGTAGTACATTGATTGCAGTAACATTGACAGCATTACTTCAGAAATAGCTGTATCGTTATTGGAAACCATTAAGTCCAGTTTGCAATAGATTTTCCAGTAGTACTGCTTTTTTTTGTGTGTGTTCACGAAGTGTTTTAAACTGTTGTTTCGACGAAGAGCTACAAGTTTTGTAAATTATGAATAACTGTTTGGGTAAACTGAATAACCACTCGGTCGTGCGAAGGTAAAGTGCAGCAACTGGAAATTTTCGTTTTTTGAGCAATCACGATAGATTATTGTTCTTATTTAACTGTTTTGGCGTGCTATCATTTTATTTTCACGCCAGCACCACCGTCGCGTCGATCGGCCTCACGATGCTGCTCCTCTTGCGAAAACCGTCTCCAGGTTACGTCCATATCCTACACACACACGCATACACACACATACACACACTCATGCCTGCGCACAGACCCAAACACACGCTCCTACACACACACACACACTCATACCTGCACACAGACACAAACACATATGCCTACATACACACACACCACCGCCTACACACAAGCGTACGCACACAGCACTGCATACACAACACGCACACACACACACACACACACACACACGAACCCACACACACGCACATTCATACACACACACACGCTCGTGATTGCGAAAAACATAATTTGAATTCAAGATACCAAAAATTCAAATAAATATTTTTATATTTTTTTTCATTTTTTCATCTATTGTTTGTGAGCTCTAATATGCAAGCTTGCTTATTTGGTTCACGCTGAAAATAAAGTACGAAACATGGCCCCACTTAATTCTTATAGGCCGTGACAATTGCTGAAACTCATGGCATCAAAGAGGGCGCTACACGGAACCCATGTTTCCATTACGTTGCCATTGATTAGTGGATGCAGGGGTTTCGTTCAGCGGCTCTTGCGGTCAAAATGGGGAACGTCCAATCAAAAATAAACAAACTTTGAAATTTTGACAATGATTGGTGGACGCATGAGTTTATCATAGTTGCATCGGTTTAACACAGAAAAGTTATAAATTGTTATGGCCCGTTAGGCGTCAGCGCCATCAAGTGGGGCCATGCACGAAAATAGGCGTCAAATTCCAAAATTTCTCTATCGTGAGTATAGAATCCAAAACGCATTTCTTTAAATAGCTCAAAGACCTATTTCTGCAGACACAGCGCTTTACCTTTCCATGGCAGCACATCTTAATCAAATAATGCTTTCAAAACAATAAAATTGTAGTTGTTAGCATGTTTTAAACTTTACAATAGTGTTTATACTGACTCATGTTGTCTGACTTGTTGCTCAACCAGTAATACTCTAGTCAAAATAAATGAACGCACTGTAGTCAAAGTAAACGATTTTAAGTTCGAATCTCTGCGCTGCAGATGGCGCTTCTTTCACAGTAATTTCAAGCATTTCAATTACTGTCTGTCCTTTACGAGAAAAGCTCCCGCCGGAAAGTCTGAGAACGTGTACTGCCATAGAAACGGACTGCGTTCATTTTCAGCAAGGGTTATCAGGAGGGTTTTTTGGCGCCATCTCGCCACTTGTCTTCTCGCCTTTGTGCAGTCGTACGAATTTTTCCAAGATAAATTTTCCCTTGGAAAAATGAGACGCACCTCGTTGCTATAGCAATACACAGGTGCAGGCGGCGGGAGCTTCTCTCGTGATGGAAAACAGCAAGTGTTATTATTTTTTTTTAATCTGTTTAAGTTATACTTCCCTTTTAGTTATTCATCATTGAAATGAAAGAAAATCCGAAAGGTTTTAAAGATTGCTTAAGAGTTTCTCTGCGTAATAAACGGCTAATTAACGGTCTTAGTCAAGATTTATTTTATACAAACATAATCAATACATTTCCATTTTAAATGATCAACAAATCAGTAATCTAAATGATTTATCACTAATGAATTTATGCTCATTTTTCATTTTCGCGTTCTCCAAATCTTCTCTCATTACAATTAATTCGTTCAAGTTGAGCAGAGTAAATTTTGTAAATTTCATTCTTAGTTGCCTTATAAATATCAATGTACAATTACTGGTGAATCATCCAGTTACCATAATTGATTAGTATAAAATAATATAGCAATGACGAAACGATTACAAAGCTGTCTTTAAAACGGCAAGACAAAAGTTTCAATGACTAAAGTTTCGGGGTTTTTACAGCGGCGACCCAAAAAACAACTAATGACTTTTTTTTTTAAATTAATTTTAACTCAATGGTATTAGAGATATATTTAACAAACAAAGCACAATCCTGAATCGTTACAATCAGAGCAACATGAATAACGGTTCTGCACTGAAACAAGACATATTTATTTGACATCGAATAAAATAGCGGTTAACTCCTGATTTGGACAATGTATTACATTATAGGGAACGGAAGTTTTACCTGATAACTTAAAGTCTGAGATGATATTTCGACAGTTATTTGTATCAAAGAAATGCAGTAATTTTGTGCAAAAAATGCAATTAACCACCTAGTAATAATTTTCCGTATCATTTCGGTTTCTAGTTTCTTAATTTCATGAAGTATTAAAGTCTTTTAGTAAATATAATAGTCGTAAAATTAATGGAAAGTCGTAGGCAATATAAAGTCGTATTTTTTCTTCCGTTGTTATTTTAATATTGTAGGTATAATTTGATATTTTCGTTAATAGCTTGTAACTGCGGAAAAAACTTCACCTGCACTTTTGATAGAGGAATATTTTGGGATACAACATACTGCATGTGTCGTGAAGGCTACTCAATGGTCAATAAAGAATGCCTAAGTGAGTAATATGTTCTCTTTTTCTTCATATCTTATATCTTTAAACGAGCAATTCTTGTGGGTATATATATATATATATATATATATTTCTTATTTCAGAAACGGCTCTAACAATTTGGATGAAATTTTGGATTTAATTGTAGTTTTGCATTCTAAGTTCATCTACATCAGTGTTTTTTCTGTAAAAACGCGATTTTTTTACAAAAAAGTTTTTTAATATAAAGTCAAATTGAGTTAAGCCTTGAAGTAAACTGTGAGTTGACGCATCAGGCAGACGATTTGCAACCATAACAATGAAAATTTGTCTCTTCTCGCTTTAAAATTTTAAACTTGCTTAGGGTTGCCAGGCTTGGCTGATATTGGCCACTTTGGCTAATTTCAAACACACTTGGCTGAAAACAAATCCAAAAGCATTATGTAAGTCGATGTAAGGCTTTTTTTCTTTTTTAAGTGAAACTATTGCTTGACCATCCTATTTTATTTTATTTTATTTATTTATTTTCTTTTTACACTTCAAATAGTTTAATATGTTTTTTAAATCACGCAGCTAAATTTTATTGCGAAGAAGTGTATGTCTTGAGATTGTTTATGTTTTGTTAAGACAGTTGTTATCATTTATTGGAATGGTTTGTGGATCATCGGTTTTGATGGATATCATGCTGTATGTAGCATTTTCTGGCGTAAAAACTAAAAGTACTTATTCAAAAGGAAAATCTCGATTGGGATAAAATTGTGAAACGCATCATAGTATGAAAGGAAGTATTCGGTTAAAAACCGATTTCACCATAGCAAAACTAAGGTCAAAATATTTTAATTACTGACAAGAAAATTGTATAGTGGAAACAAACGTAACAGATAGTTTAAAGCAAAATGTTGATTTAATTACATTCAGAATCTTCTTTGTTTGGTACTTTAGTGTTATAAGAAGGTCGAGTACATAATATTTCGTTAACGTGAAGCTTTTCAAGTATATTTGGAAAAGTATTGATCCTTAAAAAAACACAATTTGACAAAAAATAATTCTTTTAAAGCCGAGCGAGGCTCGGTCGTCCAAGTACTAATTTATTTAAGTTCAAAATTAATATTTTGTAGCCTGTGCTGGTTTAAAGCATGTTAAGCTGTTTATTTATAGTTAAAAGTATAAGTTTAGTTTTCATGAAGAAATGGAAAGAAAACAAAATATCTACTCTGTTTTTCCTGCCATTTAAAAGCATTAAAAAGTAATTAAAACCTATTACTTTAGAGATAACAATGTTTAGGATGAAAAATTCGGGATGTAGAGCATATGTGTGGCATATGGAGCAATTTATTACCATTTTAATTCGTGCCACGCAAAAAACAAGTCACATATTCACTGTAAAAACATTCAGAAACGTTCCTGGAAAATAGAGGGCAGTTAATGTGCCCAATTTCTGCCAGTAACACATCTTGAAAAAAAAAAATCAGGAACGTTTTCCATGAAAAGTCAGTAGCCTCCCAGAAATTACCCTTTAATCTTTCTAAATAATTCAAAAATCTCCCCGGCTAAAGAGAGTTATATTTCTGTAACCTGCATTGAATTAAGTAGGTTTTAAGTAATAGCTTGGCGCTATTTTGATTTGCCAGGAAAGCTCCACTAGCATTCAGTCAAACATGACGAAAGCTAAGACTGAATTGCAAGTACATGCCAAACACATCACTTGCCTGCATTTCCTGCGAAGACCCAGAATCCAGGGAGTTATGCCCCCTCATTGGGAGCTTCGTCATCCTGGACGAACCACAAGCGAACTAAAGCCGGTAAAGTTAATAAAAAACACATAGTTCATCTTTAAACTGGCAGCTGGACAGGCCATAAGCAAACTGAAGCCGGTGAAATTGATAAAAACGCTTAGTTCATTTTATAACTGGCGGATAAAAATACTTTTTACAATCGTGAGAATTCTGCATTCGTGTAGAAATTCTGGAAACTCTGACAAAGTTACTGAATTTTCACAGGAAATTAGAGAAAACATATGCAATCTCAAAACCTTCTTCGGAATTATCCAGTGACTTTCGGAATGTTTTTACAGTGTTTAAATCTGCAAAATTTTTAAATCTTACTAAGTAAATCTTTAAATATATATGTATCACATTACCCTAATTTCATGCTTTTATTACAATATTTTGCTTCAAAAACCCATAGTTATTTTATGAACACTCTGCACTGTAATTTCTATATATAAATGCAACAAGGCTTGCGAACCACAAATTATTTCCACAGTTTGATAATACAGTCGAGAAGTACTGATGGATTTCTAATCCGTACTCAGCCCATGCCAAAAAAGATCACGTGGCCAGTATGCATCAAGGCTGCGCAGTCGGAGTCTTGAAGTTGGTGTGGAAATGATTTTAGGGTGAAAGAGTCGGATTCGGGAGTCGAATGCTTCACATTCCGAGAGTCGAAGTACACTGTAAAAACGATTCAGAAACGTTCCTGGAAAATAATGGGCAGCTGATGTGCCCAACTTCTTCCGGTAACATTTCTTACAAAAACCAGGAACGTTTTCCGCTAAAATTCAGTAACCGCACTGAAATTATCCTGGAAGCTTCCTAAAACATTCAGAACTCTTACCGCTTAAAGCCAGTCGTATCTCAGGAATCTTAGAGTAAACTTGGGTGGGCATACCATAATAGATTGGCACCATACTGCGTTTCGAAGAAAGCTCCAAAAGCAGTATTACAAACATGGCCACAACTAAGACAGAATTGCAAGTAAGTATCAAGAATTTTACTCGCCAGCAATTCTTG
Source organism: Uloborus diversus (assembly GCF_026930045.1). Taxonomy (NCBI): domain Eukaryota; kingdom Metazoa; phylum Arthropoda; class Arachnida; order Araneae; family Uloboridae; genus Uloborus; species Uloborus diversus. The sequence goes on from NC_072738.1 coordinate 159,668,573, forward strand.
CAAAGCTGCGTTGTCCATAGAGTGATTTGCGCCCTTTGGCCGCCTTATCAGTCTGGACGGGCCGCAATTGAACTGTAGCGGATACACTTTATAAATACACTCAGTAAATCTTTGAACTGGGAGCGAAACATATTTTTTGCAACGGTGAGAAGTCTGCATTCGTGCGACTTGTAGCAATTCGGGAAACTTTTTGACAAGGATACTTGATTTTTCCAGGAAGTGGATAGAAACCATAGAAATTCCGCAACGTTACACGGAAATATTCAGTAACGTTTCAGAATTTTTTTACAGTGTAGGAGTCGGCCATTTTCTTTCAAAGTTTGCAATTGCAACTCTGCCAATGCTTGTGGAGTCATAGTCATAGTAGATTACTTTCAAAGTCCCGAAGTAGCAGTCGGAGTCGGGCGTATCCCTGATATTTCCAATAAGATTTGCATTTAATTTGCATGAAACTCTCTTTGAACATACCACTTCAGAAATTCAGATTTAAAGCAACTAATTTCTATAATATACGCTGTATGACCAAAGTAATTTCTCAAGAAATACGAGACAAATTGTTTTGCAACTCTGCCACATAAAAGGCATGCTTCAACTACCATTTTCCAGTTAAAAAAAAAAAAAAAAAAAAAAATCCTCCATGCACTTAGGGCACCAGCAACAAATTGGAGGAAAAAAAGTTTTTGAAAATCCTTCGTCGTAATCAACTGGGTACATGCTATTAATTTCAGAAAAACATTAACAAGCCATTTAGAATTTATATTTATATTTTCGTGGAAGTATCACGCATACTCACAAAAATGTAAGCATTTCTTGAAAAAATACAAATTTTTTTTAAATGTTTTTGGCTCATAAAATGCAACATTTTAAAAAATTTCAAAATACCTGACAACAAAACATAACAATAAAAAAATTTTAACTAAAATATTGAAAATTTGATAAAATAGGAACGTTTAAAGCAATTACTTTTTCACTGCGCATGCGCAAAAGATAGCATTTTTCAACCTTTATAATTTAAATCCCAAATAGATTCTTCAACTCATAACGAAATTCTAGTTCAGTATCTTAAATATTTAGAAAGATATCAACGATTAAAGAGCCAAATTTCAATCTTTCTTGGATAGGCGACGAATCGTAAGAGGTCGTTCACAAATTTGCAACACCTCGTTAAATGCGATTAGTGAAAAAAATGATATTTTGCGAATGATCCCTCACCATTTTTCGCTTCTCCAAGAGTTTTTGAAATTCGGCTCATCAGATCGCCGATATCTATCCCAATATTTAAGATATTGAACTGGAATTTTATTATGAGTTGGGAGCATACTTGGGCTTTAAACTATGAAGGTCATAAATCGCTATCTTTCGCGCATGCGCTGTGAAAAATTAATTGCTTCAGTCGTAGATCTTTAGTATTTCAGTTTTTTTAATGTTTCTTTTTTTATTATGTCAAATATTCCAAAAGTTTGGTAAGGAGTGATGGAAGACTCTGCTTCCACGGAAATATGAAAGTTTATTTTACATAGGTCGTTAGCCAATTTCTGAAATTTAACTTATTCCCAGCTATTTACTGAAAAAAAGATCAAAAGCCTTTTTTTTTTTTTGTTTCCTCAATTTGTTTCTGGTCCTCTAAATGCTTCTTCTTCTTCTTGCTTATCTCTCTGTTCTGAATCAGATCAGATCCATGAGGTTGTTCGCCTTAATCAACTTCAAGACAGTAGCAGGTCTCTTCAGTAGATCCTCGCGTACCAAACCAACACAAAAAATCAGATGTTGTGCAGTGGGCCTCTTCAGTATGACGTTTGGTGCAAATTGGAAAGTCCTATTACCATGGGAAAATCTGAGGGTTTTTAGATGACCTGTGCTCAGGCGAGCCAAAGCAGTTTGATCTCTCCTGTCACCCTCAAATCCAAGGGAAGCTTAAGGACCTTCGCAAAAATACCAAATACTCTAAATGCATGGGGGATTTACTTTTTATTGGAAAACGACATTTGGAGCATATTTTTTATGTGCCAAAAATTACAGACTAATTGTTGGTCTCTTATTTATCAAGAAATCCGTAAAAATGAGAATTTTTCAAAGTGTCCCATAGTGTTTTTTGAAGTGGACCATAGTTCACGTAAAAACGTACATTTTGTCCTGCACGTGATAGCTGATGTATTTCATTAAAAGTTAGAATTATTTTTGAATTAATTTATCAAAGTCTTTTGCTTAAAGAATCACAATCTATGTGAGACTTCTTCGGCAAGAAATTTGTTAACATATTTTGTTGTTATCTTTAAAATTATTATTTTTAAAGAAATAATATTAGCTGTCATGTATGGGACAAAATGGCAACGTTTCAGTGGATTGGTTCAATACTTTTGATGATTCTAGTGTACATCTTTCACATGCTTAAAACCATTAAAAGATGTACTTTGTCGAAAGTTACCGCCCTAAAGCAAGGGCTAAGGCAGAAATATGTACTTAAAATACACCGCCAACTCAGTTATTCCGTCCGAGGACTGCAGTTTCCTGCTGTTTAGCACTCATTAGCCCGGAATAGGAATTACATGAGCTGGAGGCGAAAAATATCTTAAGAGAGCCAAACAAACTGGTAGCTAATGCAGAATTAGCAAACCAGATGAGCGACCGCCAGCAATGGTGCAGTTCAACTCAAAGATTGATGGCTAAAAAGCACGACACTGCAGTCCTCGGATGGAATAACTGAGCTGGCGGTGTATTTTAAGCATTAAAAAAATGTATTAAAATCTGTTTATATTTATATAGTTTAGCTGTGTAGTATTTGTAAAAAGATGCTTCATTGAAACAAACTTTTGCAGGGAACAAGATACTGTGAAAAGAAGTTGAAAATGGAAGACGAAGTCATACGCGTTTTAAAAATTATCAATATTTTGAGAATATAAAATAGCGAAAACTCTGTAAAGTGTCCTAATGTTAAATCCATAAGTAAAACAATTATTCTTCGTCTTTACTTAAGACGGTAAATATAATAAAAGAAATTGCTGTGAAATTTCAGAAAATTTGGTGTGAAATAAATGCATTTAAATATTTTAAAAATAAAAATAAGTAACAACAAATTATTTTGTGTTTTAATACATTACCCACTTTAGTTCGAGCTTTGAGTATTTCCTTTCGTTTTTAAAGCAAGGGGTGCCCACCCACATGGGGGGGGGGGCATTTCACAGACTGTACCATTGAAATTTTTAGGAAGGAGGTGTTATGACAGGTATTCTTCTCATTTTAGGGGGGCTCTTGCTTTTGGGGTGGGGGTGTTTTCGCGATATTTAGGGGGGTGCGCCCTTGTTTGAAGCAATTTTAACACAATGTATCAAATTCAGATTATTTACGCATGAAAATGAGTTCATAAACATGTAAGGCTCTTGTACCTTTGTACCTTTTTTGTTTGAAACATACGCAAACAATTATAATGGAAGTATTAATCAATGTACCGTAATTGTACTTTTACATTCAGATTATTTTAAAGTTGATTATTTAATGTGCAAAAGTTACAATTGTAATATCGGAAAATCTTCCACACATTGTTTTTAAGGAAATTAGAAACATTTTAAATGAAAAAATATTTGTGAGAAATTCTCGTAGCTATTTAAGCAGCTTATGGCGTGTTACTTATCGGACGAGTTGGTTAAAAAGCATTTTAGTAACGTTTTCCTCTGCTAGAGAGCAGCACTAGTTTTTGGCATGGAACCCTCCCTGTCTTGAACAGTAGGGTGGGCGGAAAAAACTCATTTTTTTTTATTTCGAAGTCGTAATAGCGTGGGAAAATTGCTAGATATGAAGGCAAAAGTAGGAAAAAAAAAATTATGGAAATCGATTGACATCTTCCGATCGCACAAGGGCCCTAAATTTTGATAAAATTAAAAAAAAAAAAAACATCATTTTTGCGATTTTTAAAAAAAATATATTAATTAGATGTTTTCTTAATGTAATAGTTTGTGACGTCTTTAAACAGAACTTCAAAACATAGTGTTTAAATTTGGTTTCGACCAGTTAATATCTTTCGGTCGCGCATAAGCCCCAAAATTTCCAAAAATCATGAAAAAGTTACATTTTTATGGGTTTTTGGTATTTGATGAATTATCAGTATTTAAATGTAATAGGCGAAGTATTTTTTCAGTCGAACTGAAAATCAGATAGAAAAAAAATTGTCCGCTTCAGTCAACGTTTTCCAGTAGCGCAAAGCCTTAGATACTATCTCGGCTTACCGAACGACACCAAGACTTACGTAAAATGTAGAAATTGTCCTGATAAAGCACTTTCTCCTAAGAAGTATTTTCAACTGCCCAGCAATACTGGCACTTCTCCAGAACATTTGAGTTTACCCATTTGATGGAGACCTCTACACTGGGAATATCGTACCGCTGGTTAGAGCAATCGTCAAAACCTACGGATCCATATGACTTCTTGTCAGAGTTGCCAGATTGGGGGAAATTTCCTCATTTTGGGGAAATCTGGTGCTCTCTGGGGAAATTTTGGGGAAATGGGTTTTGAGGGGAATTCTTCGGCGAAAAATGTTTTCCTTGGAGAAAACTTGGGGGGAAAAAACCTTGGGAAAAAAGTTTTTTTTTCGTATTTAAATTCGCTTCAAGAAGTAGTGGGAACATTGTATCAAACAGCATTGGGTTAGCTTTGCTCAACTTTATGGAATTCGCATTTCGCATTATGTGAAATATTATGCTATGGAATTCGCATTGATGTTCTGCGTGAGTAACTAGTTGATACGTGAAACAGGTAAAAATTAGTGTGATGAAGAGTGTTCTTGGATAAATATATACAAAAATCATAGTTTAAATGTATACAGAAGCAGGTAGTGAATGGGAGTAGAAAAAAAATATTTGGTTGTTTCTTATCTCTCTATTTCTTTTCAAAAAATCACTAATTCTTTGCCAAATTTCATGAAAATCAGCCGAATGATCTTGGCGCTATATGCGCGTTAGAGATCCTGACAGACAGAAAGAGATCCGGACAGAAAGATATCCAGACACAGAGACTTTCAGCTTTATTCTTAGTAAAGATAAAGAAAGAGAAAGATAAAGATAAAGAACACACACACACAAAAAAAAGCGAAAATGTGAAGAAAAAAACAGTTGGGGAATTTTATAAGAAAATTTGGCTAATTGGGGAATAAAAAAAAAATTCAAGAGACAAAAATATAAGAGGAAGTTGATTCATTTTATGAAAATATTAGTGGGAAAATAATTTTTGCATCTGGGGAATTTCGGTAGAAAACATTGCTTTTTGGGGAAAAGTTGGAAGGGAATTGGGGAAATCTGGATTTGACCATCTGGCAACACTGCTTCTTGTTGGACAAGACACCAACACTTAAGTGTTTAAAGATTTTAATTAAAAAAAAAAAATTCCTTGGAGGTCACCAGAACCCTAACGTCACCAGTAGACAGCTTAAAATTTTAGGTCTTCAATTTCGATACATTTCCGGGGAAGAATCCCAGTCCCCGAACACATCTTCTCCATCTCCACACTTTAAAGATGGCATACATTTACCTTATAAGACTTCGGAATATTTTCTATGAATAGAAAAACCCTCTTACCGTAACATGGCTAAAGGTAGAGTAAAAATTCGTTATTATGCTAAATTTAAGACTTAATTTAGAAAAAAAATCCGAGGGCAGTCCCCCGAATTTTTCTCTGATGTCACCAAAGGAAGCTTAAAACTGAATTTTCACGTCTTCTTCAGTTCAAAAATATTTACGGAAAAAGAAATTTCGAAACCCCTTCATTCTTCGTGAGGTCATCCGAAGATACAGTAATTTATTAACGTTTTCAAAATTTCAACTTAGCAAAATTGTCCGGAGGGAGCTCCCAAACCCCTTGTTCTGAATTTGCATTTTTAAAGCTCCATTTTTGTCTTTTCTTTTTTTCGGAAAACTATAGAGTTTCGCTCTTTTCTTGTTAGAATGTAAGTACTTTCGCAGAAATAAAACAGTGAAGCCCTGCGTTTTTTTTTTTTTTTTTCATTCTTTGTACAACATTTCATTTAACAGCCAGACAGTTCAAAAACAAACAGGTTCGTGAAAAACGGTAAACAATTTCAGAAGTTATTTTATTTCAATAAAAAGTCTAAATAAAACAAGGGACAAATATTAATGGAAAAATATTTTCAACAGTAAAATTAAGTTCAATCCTCCAATATTGGAACTATCTCTTGTCTGCTATTAGATTGTATTTTTTTTTTGTTAAACATTGTTGTTATCATTATTACATAACTGATAATACCAAGATCTGAATTGCAAGGTCAAGTGGTAGCTTCTCCTTTGATATGAGTGATGCAGTAGATAACATAATTTTTTTTTTTTGTATTTTTATCGTTTTATAAATATAAAAACGAAAAAAAGAAATTTCTGAAATTTATCTTTTACCGCAATTAGCTTGTGAGCCGGTACTCTGTATGCACGTAATGTTAAATTGCTAAATTTTATGAACTTTTTGTCAAAAGGTTATAATAATAGAAACTTACAATTTTCGCAGTGATTTTCAGAACTATCTCAGAGTTTCCTGAAATTTTGAGGCAATTTTATTTATTTCAAAATTTATTAAATTTTGATTGAGAGTCATTCTCAAATGGAAAAAAATGGCCGTTTTTGACCATAAAAACATTTGTTTGGGAAAAAGTTTGAATCCTAAAGCAAAACTTTCAGTTTAGCATAATTACGAACACCTAAGTAAAATGTGGAAAACATTTAAAAGTAATATGTCAAGTAGTTTTCTATAAGAAGAAGCATAAGTTTTTTAAAACTTACGCTTTGAAAAAATCGCGTTTGAAACTAATATTGTAAGTACATTTTAATACATTCCAGCTATATTAATATTTGAATTAAATTGTTTTGCATCTGCATTGAAACATGAATTTGGTGCCGATTGATGCTTGGACGGATACAAGCGATGGGGGCCTTTGTCCCTCCCTTGAGAAACCCTGCACCAGCAATTTTTCCGAATTGAAGTCTTAAAACGAAATGGTGTGCCATTCTTAATGTGTCGTTAAGAAAAGGAATCGGGTTCGAATCTAGGACAGTTTTCAGAATTGAAGATTCAAAACATCAATTTTGAGCGATCTTTGGTGATTTTAGGAGGAGTTTGGAGGACTTCCCCCGGGCATTTTTCAAAATTTAAGTTTTAAAGACGAGATTTTAGACAGCTAGGGTTACGAGAAGGAATGGATTCAGACTTTCCTCTGGTAATTTTTTGGAATTGAAATACCAAAAAGCGCAATTTTAGACGTCCGTCAATAATAATAGGGAGAGTAGGTTTCGAAACATTTCTTTAGAATTATTACGAAATTGAATTTCTAAAACGCAATTTTAGAATGTCTCTATCATCAGAAAAGAAAAAGAATAGGTTGGAGGATCTCCATTGCGAAATCTCAATATTTTAGTTGCTTTAAATAAAAATGATATGGTAACTCCCCTCCTGCAAGCAGGTGTAAGTCAGATGTATCGCAAGGTTCAAGGTTTAAAAAAAATGAGCTGATGTGTGCATCACATGATTTCCTTTTACTCCAATTTAATGTCATTTCCCCATTATTGGCAATTTTAATGTGATTCAATTCTTTACTCTCTAAATATCACCAACAGTGGCCAAATTGAAACCAAATTTAAAATTTATAAAAAAAAGAAAAAACATCGCCAAATTTGTCGCCAAGTTGGTGACAAAACTTGACGACAGGTGATATATCGCCGAGTGTCCGACAAATTATAACACCACTTGAGTTTAAATCGGAATTAACAATGATTTCCCTCCAAAAAGGGGCAAAACACCCCCTTAGGAACATCCTAATGCAATCAAAAGGGAAGGTGCACAACTAGGCCCCACTAGGAGTCTTCGTACCAAATTTCAACTTTTTAGGACATTCTGTTTTTGATTTATGCGAGATACATACACACATACGCACATACATACGTACATACAGGCGTCGCGAGAAAATTCGTTGTAATTAACTCGGGGGTCGTCAAAATGGATATTTCGGGTGTCTGTAGGTTCCTAGGCATATATCCACGTGTGGTCGGGTCAAAAAAAAAACTCAACATTCGTTCGGTGTTAAGAAAAATGGAAATTAAGGCCGATTTTTTAGTGAAAATTTTTTTGCGAATACAATACTTCCTTTTTTGTAAAACGAAGTAAAAAAAAAAAGAACTATCGCCACTACCTTGAAAAATTTATGGATCCGCCCTTGACTAGAAGGCATTTGATTTTAATATTTGGAATACATAAAAACTGAAAAATAATTTTTTAAAGGTTTTAGGGTACCAACTCTCCTTAATATGATTAATTCTAATGCTTTGTCCTGTTTGCACTGTTACTTTGTACTGATTTCTCAACACTCCTCCTATTCAATATCTCAGCAAAAACTTGTGACAGAAAAAAAAACATTATATCAAGTATTTCCTCAATATCCTGCTGGTGACAATTAAACCGCTATTTTGTGCAATTCTGCTTTTTGAATCTCCGAATAAATCCTAACTGACCTAGCTCTGAGATCACAAGTGCCGTTTAAGTTGACTGATAAAAGAGCGATCTCTAGTCACGTGTTGTCACGAGACGTGATAAAAGCCAATAACATCCTCGAAAAAGGGATTGAAATAGCGGTGTTACTCACATTTTATCAATTTCTTAAAAGCTTCGAGACATAACCATCTCTAATAGTTTTCACCTATTTTTTTTTTTTTTTTTTTTGGTAGATATAATGTGAGTAGAATTTTCAAACTAAAGATTACGACTCAACGCTGACAATGGGGGAGGGAGTGACTTTTTATGTATTTATTTATTTATTTTTAGAGGTCACTATGTCACCGAATTGAGGATTTTTAAATCTCACATGAAAAATAATTTTGAAATTGTCTCCCTCTCTGGCGATGTATACATGTTATGAAATTTTAAACTAAGAGCATAGTTACAAAATGAAAAGCATTCAGATGAACCAGTGGCGCACACAGGAATTTTGCAACAGGAGGGTTCAGAGTTAAAACTCCCATTTTGATACCATATCCCAATATGCCGTCAAACATATTCACTTGATTTTATCGATTCTTCAGAACAAAAGACAGTAACAAATAAATTATTAAATAAATAATTAGCACTAATTAATAATAAAATATTAATAAAAGATAATTAAATTACCAGAAAGCAAAAGAAGTTTATGCATTTATTTTTCTCATTATTTTAAAATAAAAGCAGAGAAGCAAGTTCAAGTATAAGAAGCACCAAATCTGAAGACCAAGAAAAAATTTAATTTTAATCTGTAATTAAAAATCTAAAAACATGATTATTTCACTGTATTCACTTACGTTTACCAGTCTGCCTCTAAAGTCGTACAAAATATCTTTGGATAAAAGCTATGCTAGTTTTCTAGCTTATTTTTCAATTTTACTTGTATCTTCCTCAGTGTGAGATGGTGACACTGCTTGAATTCAACAGTGCAGGAACACACATTAAACGTTCATAATACATCCTTATATATTATTTCTGTAGCCTGTTTTTGGTTTCTACGCCAGATTTTCCTCAATTCTTGATCGATTTCTTTGATTTACACCTTATTTTAAAGCTTATGGTGCTGGCTACTGACGAAAAATAGACCCACGGTCTAAAAATTGTTTTTTTCAGCCGAAAAACCTGTTTTAAAGAACCAGAATGAGGTTTTCAGTTAAACTTATAACTTTAACTTGCACTATGACCGACAGAGCTGAATAGCTTGATCGGCAGAGCGTTCTCCTCGTAACCTGGAGAATGAGTGTTCGGGCCCACGTCCGGACAATCTGCAACAAAAAATTAGAGAAATATCGCGCATTGCATGAACACGTAATTAAGTGAATAACAAATATGGGGGGAATAGAATAAATGAGAAGGAAACGCTTCTTGCTGTTATGAAAACTTGATGTGACTTCGTGCTAAATTACTTCGGAGTTGTACGTTTTTTTTTTCTTTTTTAAAGCATTGGCTCTTGTAAGAAAATTAAAGCATAATTTAAGCGAATATATAAGTATCAGGTTTAAGATTTCAGACTACAATGGAATTGTTTTTTGTTCACAAAAAATTAATAAATCGTATATTGAAATATATATTCTTCTAATGAGTTTTTGACTCTTTGTACAAATAAAAAAATTACTACCTCAATTTGAAAGGTAAAATATATACTTTTTTTCTTTTTGCAAAAAAAAAAAAAATAGCTTATCACATTTTTAACTGACTTCAAAAAGGTGGCGGTTATCAGTTCATACCGTATGTATCTTTTTTTTTTTTTTTGTTTGCCCACTCACAGCGTCTCACCTAGTGAACCGATTTTAATGATTCTTTTTTTAATGGATAGGGGATGGCTCAACTTAGGTTCCATTACTTCGTTTGACCATATTTGTTCTTTAGAAAAAAAGTTATAAGCAAAAAACAGTAAATTTCCCGCATTTTCCCTATTAAATGATTAAATATAAAACCCATTGTTACAAAAGTTTGGTGCCATACAACAGTGATATTAATAGTAATTGTAATGATAATTTTGAGTAAAGGCTTCTCTGAAGTTTCTTCATCAAGTTTCTTCAGTGTCATTGCTCAATAGTGGGGGTAAACCTAACGTGGAAGCGAGGTAATACAGTGATTAGGATCTGCTTAGCCTTCACAATGCTACCAGGTTACGTGTGCCTCAACTATAGTAGTATTTTTATCGTTATCATCTATGTCAATAGCGGAAGATCGTGGCTAAGTAAGGAAATACAAGATTGCATTACAAGCATCTTGTATGCTGTGAAATGTAAATTCGTTTAGGAAAACGTATTATTTAAATGGTTATAATTAAATTAACACGCAAATGAATTCCAGAAAGGAGCAAAGATAAGTCTTTAGTGCCAATTGTTTAAAGTTTAAGACGTGTTTATAGTTTTTTTTTTTTTTTTTTAGTATGGGGCATTTTTATGAAAAAAATAAGGTGAAGTTTTGTGATGGTAACTTCTTACTATTTCTGAAATACATTTACACTAAAAAGAATAAAATAAAAAAATTTTGAAAAAAAAAAAAAAAAAAAAAATAGAACCGACTGTAAAAGTGCTCTAAAAAGTGAAAAATAATTTTATTCTTTAAACACTATCGATAATACTTTTAAACATAATTTTTGAAGTTGGCGCAAAAACGATGGATAAAATCATTCACAGCCATAATTCAACTACAACTATAAAAAATTAACCAGGCCCAGTATCTTCACTACCACTTACATTATGCATTGATGACAGCATATTTGAGTAACGATATGAATGTTTCGTTCCTAATTTTTGATTTTCTGAAAAAAAAATATGACCGAAGCATGTTACACTGGATTTTACTTTTTGTTTTTGCGCCAACTTCAAAAATTATGTTTAAAAGTATTATCGATGGTGTTTAAAGAATGAAATTATTTTTCACTTTTTAGAGCGCTTTTAAAGTTGGTTCTTTTTTTTTTCAAATTTTTTTTTACTACATTCGAAAAGCTACGCTTAAAATAGAGCATAGTTTAATTTATTTTGTATTTTAACCGTGCTGTTAAATGATGAACACGTGCTGCCATCTAAGTAATAACGGTTCAAGCAGCCTGCGGTAACAAATTGTAAAAATTTTCAAAAATAAAAACATTTCTCTTCAATATCTTATCTTATATATTATTTATTCCCTTCTCATTTTAAAACTTATCAGGCTGGCTAATGACGAAAAATAGACTTACGGTCGAAAAATCAAGTTTTCGAAAACGCACCTTGCTGTTTGAAAACCTTGATACAGCCTGTAGTTCTTATGCATTTTGTTTTTTTTTTTGCAAAGTTCTAATGAAATTTTCCAATTTTTTAATTTTTTACGTCGCTTTCGACAAAAAAAGGAAAAAAAAAAGCCTGTGTGTGTGTGTTCATATTTTAATAAAGCTTAAAAGCACTGGAATTAGTTGTTTGGTTAAATTGATAAGTTTTTTTTCGGTAGAGCGTTCGGCTATTAACTATTTGAACTTCGGGCAAGCTTGGGCTGTCCGACATAATATCAAATGTATATTAGTATCACGCATTACATGTACTCATAACATACACACGTAATAAAATAAATGCAGTGGGAATGCTACTTAGTGTTTCTACTCCTTTATGCAAGCTACAGTTATCATTCAGATAAGTTGACTGTTAATCGAAGGGTGTTCTTCCTTTTTTTTAAGCTCTGACTACATCCAGATCACTCAGCATAATATAAGCATAAACAAGTATTAGATTTACCTATAGGAAATCCTTATTGAGCAGAAAATTATTTTCATTGTATGCTGAAATGTAGATGTTTCTAATAGCAGTGTTCAACCTTTTGTACAAATGAAAAAATACTACGCCAAATGAAAACTACGAGTTTCACCCAGTAAACCATTAATTTTTTATTCGCGCAAATACGATATAAAGCATTAAAATTATTATCAACTTCATTAGCAAAAAGTCATTTTCTACTCCTCTGCTTTCTGCTGAAAAAAAAAATACATTTTGTGTACGTTCGAAAAATTACACTTAAAAAACGGACTCAGTTCAACTGGTTTTGGTTTTGAATTTTAAGTGTTCGATTAAAAGAGAAACATGTGCGGGCATTTAAGTCGTAACGGTTAAAGCAATCTTCTATGTGAAATAGTTCAATATTCAAAGATAAAAACACTTATTTTCAATCTAAATTATTACTTCTCTAGAATGCTTATTTCAATCGCTGCGTGAGATCTTCGTCATTCTTTAATCAAATTCCATGCTTTACGAATAATTTTAAATCGTATCATGCTGGTTAATGACAAAATATAGAAACATGATCGTATTATTATTTTTTTTTTTGGCAAAAAGCTTTTTGCTGTTTTTTACCACGCATTCCTTCAATGAATAGTTTTCGAAAAGGAAGGCGGAATTGCTAGGTTTGTTGGGGTGTCGGGCTGTTAATCAGAATGGCGCCAATTCGAATCCGTGCCAATAAATATCTCTTTAATGTTTCTTTTTTTTCCTGTCAGATGCTCACATGGGCAGGACTGTATTTGCCACAACCTGTTTTTTCACACGCACAAATATTGCTTTTTCACGAGTCACTACTCCGCCACTTTTAATGATAATGTTTGCATTGAAAATATGTACGGCCAAAGGGTGAGCGATGATCAAATTATCACAGCGTTGTATTTTACGAGGTTTTGTTACTGATGTCTTTAAATTACATGCCTTCTCTTCTGCGCTTACTTTTTTTCGGTTCTTCTTCATGATGTTCTTCCTTTGAAATTTTTAAAAAGCGAAATGCCTTATGAAACGATTCGAAGCATAGTGCGGAGTTCCGCACGGGTCGACTAGTAGTACTCCTTATTCAGTAAATTATATTCAGTAAATTACCGCCCATTAGCCAGGGCTAAAGCAGAAATACATGAAATACACCGCTTGCCCAGTCATTTCCAGCCGAATACTGCAGTTTCGTGCTTATCAGCACTTATCAGCCCGGCATGGGAAAGTGACTGAACTGGAGATGGAAAACCTCTTAAGGAAGCCAAGAGTGCGAAACAGGTATAGTACTCCTTAGTTGTTAAGTACGTTTTTAGCCTTCTCAAAGTCGAGAAAGATCTCTCGATTGTGCAATTCGTTACACAAAAAGTGCACATTTAAAAAAATCTTTTAAAAATAGCATTTTATTTTTTCATTTATTAGAACTGAAATTATTGTTATCTTTGTTTGGAAATATTTTGCGTAGAAAATAAATAGAATCAGAATTAATCGAAAAAAAAATTAAGAGCTATGGGAGGGGTCCGGACCCGCTGGACCCCTCCCTTGTGTGCGCCACTGAGATGAACCTATAAAGAACTTAAGAAGTAACTCAATGTGCCATCAGTAACTGAAGCTAACAGCAAATAATTGCAAACAAGTAAGTCTCATATGTACTGTTGGAAGCAATTTCCATTAGCAAATTTTTATTGCCTCTCAAAAAACTAAATATTGCTTGAAGTAATGCGAGAAGTTTAATTAGCCTCAAAGAAGATAATTTAGTATTAAATACGAATGCTATAAAAATATTGACTTTTTTTTTTTTTTTACACTCGATGTACAAACATTCCGAAACGTTCCTGAGTATTTCCGTGTAACGTTTCGGGATTTCAATGGTTTTTATTCATTTCCTGGAAATATCAAGTATCACTGTCAAAAAAGTTTCCTGAATTGCTACAAGTTGCACGAATGAAGACTTTTCTCAGTTGTAAAAAATATGTTTAGCTCCTAGTTTAAAGATTAACTGAGAGTATTTATAAAGTGCATCGGCTTCAGTTCGTTCACAGCTCGTCCAGTCTGATTAAGCTCCCGAAGGCATTGAGCAAGTCTTTGGACTATGTAGCTCTCCAAGGATTGCAATCAAGTGAGATGCTTGATACTTTCTTGCAATTCTGACTCAGCTATAGCCATGTTTTCAATACGTACTGCTTTTGGAACTGCCTTGATACATCAGGAAGGTGCCAAGCTGTTGTATTATCCCTACCTAAGATTACTCTGAAGTTAAAGAGATACGACTGGCATTAAACGGGAAGATTTCTGGATTTTTCAGGATAACTTCAGGAAGGTAAATTTTGGCGGAAAACGTTCCTGGTTTTTGTGAGATATGTTACTGGCAGAAATTGGGCACACATCAGCTGCCTATTATTTTCTGGGAACGGTTTTTAATCGGTTTTACGGTGTTTCCCTCATTTGTGGAACTTTAACAACAAAGCGGGACCTAAGCGGTACTTAGAAGGAAAAGCGGGACATTTTAGCAGGGCATTCGATCAGCGGGACTGTGAGAATAAAAAAAAAAAAAAAAAATAATAATTAATTTGAATTTTGTCATCTTGAATTCAAATTATGTTTTTCGCAATCATGAGTGTGTGCTTGTATGTGTGTGTGGGGGGGGGGATATGTGTATGTGTGTGTGTGTGTGTGTTTGTGTCTGTGTGCAGTCATGAGTGTGTGGGTAGTTGTGTGTATGAGTGTTTGTGTGCGTGGGGGTGGGGTATGTGTGTGTGTGTGTGTGTGTGTAAGCATATGTGTTTGTGTCTGTGTGCAGGCATGAATGTGTGGGCAGTTGTCTGTATGTGTAGGTGTCTGTATGCATGCGTGTGTGTATGTGTTTGTGTATGTGTGTAGGGGTATGTGTGTGTATGGTGGTGTTTGTGTATGTGTGTGTATGTGTTTGTGTGTAGGGGTATTTGTATGTGTGTGTAGGCATGTGTGTTTGTGTCTGTGTGCTGGCATAAGTGTGTGGGTAGTTGTGTGTATGAATGTGGGGGGGGGGGGGTATGTGTATGTGTGTGTGGCATATGTGTTTGTGCCTGTGTGCTGGCATAAGTGTGTGGGTAATTGTGTTTATGTGTGTGTGTATGTTTTCGTGTGTGTATGTGTAGGTGTCTGTATGTATGCGTGTGTGTATGTGTATGTGTGTGAAGGTGCATGTGTGAGTAGGTGTGTGTGTGTATGTGTTTGTGTGTGTGTAGGTGTGTGTGTATGTGTGCGTGTGTAGTTGTGTATGTATGCGCGTGTTTGTAGGACACAGATGCAACCTGGAGACGGCTTTCGCTATAGGAGCAGCATCTGAGGACCCGGTCGACGGTGATGCTGCAGAGGGTGGCGGTGGGAAAATAAAAACAAAGGACATCAAAACAGTCAAATGAAAGCAATAAGCAATCGTGATTGCTCAAAAAAAGCAGGACCCTCCCGCCAAAATTGAGACTTCTGGTCCCTTTATTTTAGCGATTTTCAACCTTTTTAGGGCTATTATCCATAAATTGAATAACATACACTGTAAAAAAAATTCCGAAACGTTACTGAGTATTTTAATGTAACGTTTCGGGATTTCAATGATTTTTATCCACTTCTTTAAAATATCAAGTATCATTGTCAAAAAGTTTCCTGAATTGCTACAATTTGTCCGAATACAGATACCTCTCTGTTGTAAAACATAATTTTAGCCTCCAGTTTAAAGATTAACTGAGAGTATTTACAAGGGTGTATCGGCTTCAGCTCAACTACGGTGCTCATGCTGATTAAAGTCCCAAAGGGAGCGAATAAGAATGGACCACGTAGCTTTGCAAGAATTGCAATCAAGTGAGATGCTTGACACTTACTTGCAATTCTGGCTAAGCTTTGGCCATGCTTGCAATACCGCTTTTGGAAAACGTCTTGATAAATCAGGAAGGTGCCAAGCTGTTATATTATCCCTACCTAAGATTACTCAAGTTCCAGAGTCACGACTGGCTTTAAACGGGAAGTTTTTAGAAATTTTCTGGAAGGTTACTGAATTTTAGCGGGAAACGTTCCTGGTTTTTGCGAGATATGTTACTGTTAGAAATTTGGCCCATCAGCTGATTATTATTTTCCAGGAACGTTTCTGAATCGTTTTTACAGTGTATTAACAATTACCTCCTAAACAGTTTTGTTTAAGAACGAAAATAGATATACTGCAACTTTTTCCTCTAAAACGCGTAACAAAATAAATGTTCTTATTGTTTTCAACTTTTTTAAAAAATTATTATTATTATTTCTTATGCATTTTTTACTTAAACCAAGAATTAGTTATTGAGACTGCTGATGATGCTTAATTATTTTAACTCGTTTTGTATTTGGAATAGTTTCTGCTAATGAACGTCATAGGTCGAGCTCTACGTCTGCTACTTTTTCTATCAATCGCTAATGATTACCGATCAGATAGTTAGATTTGATTTACATAATTATTTAATATTTTTGATTTGTGACCGATGAATGACCCACTATTTTATTGATGTTTAATGTTTACCCTTGGAAAATCACATTTTTACCCTTTGGGGGTAATTTCTACTTGCTTGCTGAACTACTGCTTTATGGAGATAACAATGAAATCAAAATATTTCCGTATTTATGCCATTCCACGGAAAAACTGAGATGTTCTCTCTCACACGACGGCTCATATATTTTATTCAAAATAATATATATATATATATATATATATATATATATATATATATATATATATATATATATATATATATTTAATAGCAATATAAAATTAAACAAGAAAGAACGAAAATTTGAAAAAAATCCCAAAATACCATGGGGCCTCATCAGGGGGTTAACCCTTGGGGAGTAACCCCCTGAAGTTGCTCCAGGGTATTTTGGGATTTTTTCAAATTTTCGTTCCTTCAAATTTTTTGTTCTCTCGTCTACCAGTATCATAGTTGCCGATAGCGCCTATTGAACTGGATTGTGATGTTCAATTTGAATGAATTGTCTAGTTTACAAATACAGTATACGATAGTGTTTCTTATATATATATATATATATATATATATATATATATATATATATATATATATATATATATATAAATTTGTTACAGCACATACAGCACAGACGTAAGTGCGATTTCTTAAGCAAAAAGTTTTCTTCAAAGCATCATTTTTTTATAAATTATATATATCATGTGCAGGACAAAATGGTGGTTTTTATTTATTTTATTATAATTATTTATTTATTTATTTATTTTTCGGGTTGACCGTTTGAAATTATTAACACGTACCCCGTCCTCGTATTGGATTAAATCTGTTGAAGTCATAGTCATGGGAACCGATTACTATGTCTACAGTTGAAGTAATACGTATGTATCATGCTATTACTGGACACTAACTGCTGAAAATGTTTTTCAAAACTGCATGAGAAATCCGCGTTCGTACAACTTGTAGCAATTCAGGAAACATTTTTGCAAAGATATTTAATCTATGATTTTTACAGGAAGCTGAGGGAAATCCGTCAAATCAAGGAACTATGACCGTAAGTTATTTGTGACGTTTTGGATTTTTATAAGAGTGGCATTGTGCTGTAAATGTGTGTGTAAGTGTGCATGTGGGGGGGGGGGGCACTGAAACGTGGGTGACTCATTCCCGAAATATTCGTTTTTTTTTTAAATTGTTTAAATAATACGAACGTAATGTAGATAGGTTTCAAACCACCTATTTTATTTGGTGAGTCGCACCAAATATTAATTTTTCAACTACAGCACTGTATAGGGAGCTTAAACGAAACTTGCTTCTTTGAACCCAAAGATAAGTTATGAGTTGTAAATTGTTTGACTCCAAGTATTGGTAGGAATTGATTATTGTTTGTAGTTAAAAAATTAAATGTTTTCCATATTTTCAAAAATCATAGTTAGGCAGTAGTTTAGGCTACGATTTGAGCTCCACTCTAAAGTACATTAAACCCTTTTTTTCATTTCCACGTTTTATTATTCATGAATCCAAAATGCTTTTCCTCCATTACGCCTAAAGAAATGTTGAGAAATGTAAATTGTTCGACTTTAGGAATTTTTAGGAGTAGTTTATTGTTTGACCTATTTTTGTTTTGTTATTAATCGTTTTGCATTAATTCATGGCTTTCTTTTCAACACAAGTAGTCTGATCATATTTTTGTATTAATTTATTCTACGATTTGAATTCCATTTTTAAGTACTTTAGGTGCTTTCATTTTTCATACCAGCTTTAATAGTTCGAAGGAAAAGTATTTGTTGTCTTTGTTCACAAGCAACGAAATGCGTTTAGAAAACCTTAAAAGAAGCATCGCTTCTTTAGAGCTCTTTTGTTATCGGTAGGGTTAAAGAAGTTGCAAAACATCGCTATATTTAGAACAAAAAGCCACAAAGGAATTCCCCAAAAAAACCTAAAAATCGCTGCAGGCAATTCCTCTAATTTGTCACTTATCTTGAAAACTTTTAGCCAATCAAGAAGAATAAGTGGGTCACCAAAATATCGCCACCGGACCCGACCACCAATAACCGGTAGATATCTGATAGATAACCCCAAAATTGTCTCCACTTTCAACTTGAGAAAACATTTTTCAAAATGCTCCAATGACCTACACATTTCTTCAACAATCGGTCCTCCCTTGTTAGAGCCTCAGTAGAGGGGAGGGGGTACAAGCAACTTTACGCACGTTCAGCCGACGAACTACCCCAACGGCTGAGACGGGAGGGAAGAAGAAACTAAAGAAAAAAAAAGAAAGAAAACATAATAACAGAGCGGCTAGCGAACGCAACCTCCAGCCGAGCAGCGGGCAGGGAAGCAACAAGCGAGAATAAATCAAAGGGGAAAGTTTCGCCAAAGCGAACGGAACCATTTCTTATCATCTTGAACCATTTCATTAGAACTGTTTATATATATATACCTTTATCTTAGCCTTCTATAATTTTCGTGTTTTCGAGTTATATTCTTCGTGTTCTAATAAAGGAAACGTGTTATTGTTGTCAAATATTCTCAACATACACATACCTGGAGCTGCTGTGGCCACTATTTTGAACTCAAGTGAGTTTCGAATATTTTTGTTTTTAAAAATAATAAGTGCAAAAAATATTTGTTTGAACTTGAGAAAATTGTGATACATTTTGTATGTTTTAACAGCATGAAAATTCTAATATTTTCATGAATTGCTTTTTGCTTTAAAACAATATTTTTATTACCTTGAAAATAATATATTACTTAAAATGTCTTGTATTTGTTACCCTGAAACAGATTTTGAGCGCTCAGAAAGTAAAAATAATGATAGATTATTTTGAAGTAAATCTGTTTTTTTCAACTAGAGACTTATTGGTTAACTTTATGTGAACATTCGTTCGTATTGAGAATGTGATCTCCATTTTGTGTGCCGATAGAAATTTTCTTATATTAATTTGTTTAGAAGTTGCTACACACCTAACGTCAGTAACATAGGCCTTTCCTTTTAATACACTAAAAAAAAATCCAAAACGTTACTGATTGTTTCCGTGTAACGTTTCGGGATTTCGCTGTTTTTTATTCACTTCCTGTGAAGCTCAAGTATCATTGTCAAAAATTTTCCCGAATCGCTGGAATTTGCTCAAATGCAGACTTCTCACTGTCGTGAAAAATATTTTTATCTCCCAGTTTAAAAATTGACTGGTCGTATTTATTAGATGCATCGGCTTGGCATCGTTAGTGGCCAGTTCTGACTGATGAAGCTCCTAATGGGAGCGTATAAGTAAGTGTCTGGAATCCCTAGCCTTAGAAGAATAACCGACAGGGCATCTCATGGTCAATCTCGGATTTTTAGCAATTCCTCCTACCATCTGCTATTTCATTCAAATTTAGGGTACTTGAAGACTTTTAGATGCTGATTATGAAAAAGTAAATGATATTGGGAATGATGAAGGTACTGGAAAGTTACATACCTTTTTTTTTTTTTTTTTGCGAAGATGATTTTTCTGCCGCCATTTCAGCTGGCACAAAGACAGGTTTAAATGGCTATAAATCATTAACAAATTATCACGGAACTTCATTTTTAAATAGCTTTGCTCAGCATGATGTAAACTTGAATTTAAACTAGGTTTAACTTGTATAACTCTTTTACATTTTCTTTGCGGGGGTTTGCTTTCAATATTTTGTCTCAAGAACGGAGTCATTAGTACGGCTATAGAAGTCGTAAATCGAGCCGTAAAAGGTCAAAAAGGTTCAGACAAAATTATGAGAACTGTAAAATAACTTTCGTATTTGACTTTGACACTTTCTGTGATATCCTAGAGGAACGCGTGCAGATATACTTCAACAGGGACTGATTCAGGGGAGGGTCAAAGGGTCAGCTGACCTAACGTGGCATAAATTTTATTATGATTGTTACTAAACTTCAATTTTCAGATCTGAAAAAATAGTACATGAAATCAATGTTAACCTTTTTTTGCTTGGTTTTATCTGCAAGGTATTTTTCCTCAGCATGTCATATTTCAAAGGATTTGACTGAGTTCGGTTACTGGACTATTGCTCTTTCGAGATTTTCGTTCATTTTTAAAAGAAAAATACATTCAAAGTTAACGAAAATGTGTCCAGCATGTTTACCTAAAGAAGTATGACTTATTGAAAATTTAAGGCAACTTGCGCCAAGATTTATGTCGCAAGTTGCACAAAATTTAAGGAAGGAGTGGAAAGCAATTTGAAATGATAAGAAATTTGATCTCATTTGGAGGGGGGAGGGGGCTCCATAGTATATGAAGAGGTCTGCCATCCTCCTTGCCCCCCCCCCCCCCAACTGATACTTTTTTATGTTGGAAGTAAAACGCTGGCCATTGAAACTTGACCCACCTTACAAAAATTTCTGGATCCACCCCTGTACTTCAAGTCGGTTTCATGTAGTCTTCTTTTAAGAGCCCTTTACTATCTCTGTATCTTAAGAGCAACTACAAAAGCCCGTTTAGGAGATGGCACTGTAAAAACGATTCAGAAACGGGGGGTTCCTGGCAAATAATGGGCAGCTGATGTGCTCAATTTCTTCCAGTAACATATCTTGGAAAAATCAGGAACGTTTTCCGCTAAAAGTCAGTAACCTTTCTGAAATTACCCTTGAAACTTTATGAAGACGTGCGAAATCTGCACTGTCAAAGACAGTCATGTCTCTAGAACCTTCTAGAAAAATTAAGTACGTTTAGTGTAATTGATTAGGACCTTCCAAATTTACCAAGTAGGCTCCATAAGAATCAGAGCGACCACGGCCAAAGCTATGCAAGAAGGAACCAAGCATATTGCTTGCCTGCAATGCCTGCCTTGCGAAGCTGTAGCTATCCATTGACATTTTCCCTCTCATTAGGAGCTTAGTCAATTTGGACAGGCCGATATACTTAATAAACACGCTCATTCAATCTTTAAACTGGTTGCTAAAAATATTTTCCACAACAGTGAAAAGTCGGCACGTGTGTAACTTGCAGCGATTCAGAAAACTTTTTTGCGATGATACTTGTTTTTACGGGGAAATAGGTGAAAACGTGTGAAATCCCGAGACGTTCCACGGAAATAACCAGTAACGTTTCGGAATTTTTTTACAGTTTAATATCAGGAAGTTTACTGAGTTTTAGCAAAAAAAAAAGTTCCTGGTTTTTGCAAGATATGTTGCTGGTAGAAATCAGTGG
Source organism: Uloborus diversus (assembly GCF_026930045.1). Taxonomy (NCBI): domain Eukaryota; kingdom Metazoa; phylum Arthropoda; class Arachnida; order Araneae; family Uloboridae; genus Uloborus; species Uloborus diversus. Next base: position 159,690,482 of record NC_072738.1, read on the forward strand.
GTGTTAAGCATTTTAAGAGTCGTTTATTGCGCGTAAGTAACGGGAAAATGTCTGGAAAAGGATATCTTATCAAAATAGATGAATTGCAAAATTATCTCTAAATGGTTTGATCATCAATGTTTATCCTGAAACCGAGAGAGAGAGGGCTATAGTTTTTGCCAACAACGCTGTGCATCCTCTGAGTGAATTCCTTGATTCCCTTAACTCCCCGGGACTTATCTTCATCTTTTCGAGGTCGCTCATATAGGAGGCAAGGGGGGGGGGGGGCTCAAGTCCCCTTAGAATTTAGAACTTCTTTGCTTTTAATGCATATTTCTTTGCAAAGATGTAGAAACATTTCTTCTTCTGCGTTAATGAACAAATTATTAAAAATGTCGAATTTTAATAACTCTCATCTGCACTGAAATCAGTTTCCTTGGTGAAAATATCCTGCCAAACCATGGAGAAAATATTTGAGAGCCCCCCTTACAGTTTTGCATATGGGCGTCCTTGCATCTTATTAAAATTAAGGCGATAGTCCTGCAGTTTTATTGTGCTACTTTAAATTGCTTAATCTATGCAATGGAATTGGAGCCCAATTAAATTAAATAGAGAATAATATGAGTCAGACTGCTGTTCTTACAGCACCTGCAGCGGATCAGCTCATATTTATTGCATCCCCCAAGTCCATGTATATTTCCTTTTCCAATTTAAGTGATTACAAAATCCAATGAAAATTTCTTACCCCATCACCATCATCAAATTAATCTGAAGCTCAAACGTACAACTATTCGATTCGTAGTACAACGTTACATACGGGCAGATTGTATTGTTCAGTGGGAATTATGTGTTGGTCTCTCTTGATCAGGAAATGAGGTAAATCAATTTTTCTCAAACATCATAAAAACGAAACAAAAAATGTTGCTTACTATGAAATTACATTTTAAAAAGTACTTGCATAATATTTATTAGAGACGTACCGAGTAGCACTTTGGCCGAGTATCCGAGTACCGAGTACTCGGCCTTTCACTACTCGGCCGAGTACCGAGTTACCGAGAAGTGAGTTACCGAGTACCAATTATGTTTTAAGAAGAACCACCAACACATACGTAGTACATTTTGAACTTATTGGAATAGTAGTATAGACCTTCATGTCCATATAATAGTTTTTAAAACAAAATTCCAGCTGAAATTTAATTATGCATTATTTTAAAAATATTTGTGTCAAAAATATTAGAAAAAAGTTTGTTTTAAAATTAAAAGTAAACAAATAGATAAAAGGTATGATTAATCAAGTTGGAATTTAAACAAATTATACCAATCTGTTCTAGTTCTAGTCCGCCTAACATAAATAATTTTAAAAAGCAAATACAGGAACACTGCAGACACGTGCTTCTGCGTTACAAGGAACATCTTTTTCAGGGCATAAAACGTCAGTTAATGAACGTTAAGACACTCGACAAAAAAAAAATCCAACTTTTGTCGGATGTCTTTAAATCCATGAGCTCACATTTTATGCATTGAAAAAGGCGTTCCTCGTAATGCCAAAATACGTGTCTGCAGTGTTTGCTGCACATTTGTGCTTTTGACGTTGTTTTGTTTGCTTTTATTTTTATATTCCTTATAAATCATTTTTGTTTGTAGCAAATATCCATTTAATGATATAAAAATTCCATATTTTCTATATTTACATTTTTTGCCCAATTTTTTATAAATGATATTTATTAACTTCGGGGATATTAAAATATAGATATATTCCATTGAAGCAATATAAACTTCATTATTCTCAAAATTTAACCTTGGCTTGTAAATTTAAATTGTTATTGATTGCAGTATATTATATACCTGTGTTTATTATTAATTGTAATATCTGACTTGAACAATATTCAATTTTTTGCAACTACTCGGTATTGGCCGAGTATCTGATCAAAATTTGGCCGAGTACCGAGTACTCAGTAAATTGGCCGAGTACCGAATAGTTACCGAGTACTCGTACGTCTCTAATATTTATTTAAGATAGATAGTAGGGATGTGTCGTTCATTAACGAACGGGTCAAAAAGAACGTATACTTAAAATGAACAGATCCGTTTGTTCATTTAAAAAATGAACGACCGTTCTTTGAACGGTGAGCAGTTTCTTTGGAACATTACATTGACAAGGCCGTATCCAGAAATTCTTTTCGGGAGGGGCCCAGATTAGTACATTGCCCTAACACACACACATATAGTATATATAGACACACCAAACGCATACAAATGTTAACATAGAAGACTTTTTGTCTCGATTTTTAATGATTCCACTGTTTAGACTGTTGTTATTTTAATTTCTTATTCACCTTGTAGTGGTAAGGATAACAGGAGAGTGTCCCTTTAAGTCGGATGTAGAACATCCATAATTTCAGGGGGTCCGGGGGTCTTCCCCCGAGAAATTTTTGAAAAAAAAAAAAAAATCTGTATTTTAAGGCCTTACATTAGGTAATTGAGACTACAAAAATATGAAAAAAAATATGCAAACAAAGTCTTTTAAAAGTTATACATTCTTTTGCAAATCAGTCAAACAAAATAAAAATTGCTTGCTCAACAAATCGTGGAACTAAATGGACAGAGAGGAAAAACGACAGAGGAGAAAAGAGAAGCACCCCGCCATCTGCTCATATCGGCTTTTAGTGAAGTTTGTTTTTGATCACTCCCCCTACCCCCATTTTTTTTTTTCGTAAATGCCCTACAGTATGAACATTGTACAAAACAGTTTAAAAGAAATGGTGTAGACATTCAGAAAATAAGAACGGAAGAGTAATATTCTAGCCATTTGGACAATTCATACTTTATTTTCTTGATAAGCTCCAAAATTGAAGAACTTTTCAAGGAATTTCAAAAACTTAAATAATTTTCAAAGACTCTCGAACAGTTGAAATTGAAGCTCTTTATTTACACTTTTCAGCAGTTGATTGCAAAGTCTTACAAAATGATTATAACTTTGTAGGACACACCCGTTTTAAGTTAAAAATAAATGCAGCGAAATATTTCTCGAAACAAACTTTTTTCAATCACAAGTAGTGCAGAAAATGAAAGAGAGTAGACTAAGTGTTATTTTTTTCTTATACTTAAGGTATTAACAGTATGCAGTAGAAGTAAGAAAAAAAACACAAGCAATAACAAAAAACTTCCATGATACTGAATTCGGCATTAAATAAATGCAAGACAAGAAACATATCAGTCACAAAAATGATCTTGAAAATTATGCTACAAAAACGCGCGAATCGTGATTTTTGCATTTTTTACTCAGGATGTATCGAGGAGCTGAATTTGGCACATCTTGGTAACAAGATACTCGCATAATCGGAAACTAGGGGCCCAGCCTTTGGGGAGTCCCCGGCTCGAAATCAGTATTGTGTACGTTTTATAAGAGTTTTAGGGGGAGGTGGGCAGGGTCGTTCACAGAGGGGAGAAGGGACACCTGTTGGCACGGACCCGAGCTTAAATGGGGCCCAATATTTTTTAACCTAGGGTTGAAAATATGGGTAAACAATATGGAGGGGGCCCAAAAAACGCATTTGTGACAGCCCCAAAATTTCTGTGCACGCCCCTGGAGGAGGAAGTGCACAGAAGTCAGTTCGGTAGACTGAAAAGTCTACCGAACTGACAAAGGGCCTACCTTGACCCTGGACTGCCCTGAATTGAATTGGGAAAGAGAGCAGGAAGTCCTAATTAAAGGTCTAAATTTCTAGTATGCCTTGCAGCTAATGAGAACTAGAACTTCTTTTTCTGTATTTCTTCAAAATATTATAAATTTTGAATAGTAGCAAAATTAAGAATAAAAAAAAATTGTTATTTTCCTTTTCTGACATTAGGAATTTAAAAAAAAGAAAAAAAAACCCTTCTTCTGTTTTACGGTACAAAACATTTCGGGTTTCGGGGGGGGGGGGGGCGGGCCCGTCAGGCCTTCCCTCTAGATACGGCCTTGTACATTGATGCACACTTGTGATAAAATCGCTTTTTTGTTTTTTAAATTACATTAATCTTCAAATTTTTAACTATGAATCAATCTCAAATTTCTTTTTTCTCAGTGCAGTACAATATATTCATTCGAATCTTTTTACCTTCTGCTTTATTCAAAAATTTTCTTTGATCTATGTGTTCGAGTTTAATCTTCCAATGTATTCATTAGTAATGTTTACTGTACTTTGTTTGGGCTACTAACTAAAATGTTTGTACAGTACAGTCCAATACCTGTCCCACGCATCTGTTAAAATCTTTCTCACGCTTACAGTCGTCAAAATTATTTAAAAAAAATATCTTTTATCACTTTTCGGGCAATCCTTTGGTCTTCTATAATATCCCTATCAACTACCATTTATATTGATTTGGCTTTATTTTTAACTTGTCTGGTGGCTTCTAAGTCGTTTATTTTACATTCAATATCCAGAGATTTTTAATAAGGATTATTACTTTAATTTTTTCCCTTTTAAAAAGTGTTGCGTTTTTCTATTATTATCGGTAATGTGGAATAATTTCGAAGTTCCCTAGCATTTAAGCTGAGACTTTTTTTTTTATTTTTTATAATTAAGCTATCCGGTGCTCCGACTGAGCTACCGATATATTTGTTGTTATTTTATTGTTATTATTATTATTTTTTTTTTTCGTTTTACATGGTCTACTGTATAATGAAAGGATAATGATATTATTATATGTATATTAGGGTGTCCGAAAAAAAAAGGTAGGTTTTTCAAGTCACACACACTCTAATATTTTTCCGTTTAGGTCAAAACAATTGCAAAAAAAGTTTCATTCAATTCGAACGGCAACCCGTTCCGACTTGCACCTAAAAGTGTAAACCAGTCCTATGTACTTTTCTCCGCACACACCCCACCTCTTAGCCGTAGGCCTTAGGTTCCACCGCCCGGGGGGTCCGCGTAGCGGGCCCCCCGCACGGCTGGGTGCGGCGGTCGATAGTCGTATCATGCTACGGACGTGCTTGATGCTTATTGCGCCGGGGAAGGTCTCCGTGCTGGGCGTCAGCCCAGCTGGGAGTTTACCCCTTGATGTGTAGGTCTTGCTCACCGTGAGATCCAGTCCTATGTACTAGGTACTAGGCCGCATTAAAAAAAAAAAAAAAAAAAAAAATGAAAGTTCGAAATTTTATGCTGATAAAACGTTGCTCCTATAGCCCCACACCTACCACAATAATATTTTTTCAAACTAAGAAGTATTTAAGTGTCCAGCAGGAGGCTTAAAATTTTTATTTGTCTTTAAAAAATGATTTTTTTAAATTATCTTTCAAAAAATTCATATATACATTTAAGTAAAATATGAAGTTCAAAAATTATTAGTGGACACATTTTCAAATCAACATTTGCAAATGAATAATAAAAAAAAATATGTTTAAAATGAAAAAAAAAAAAAACTTAAAATTGAAAAAACCCATATTTTGAGTACCGCGTGGAAGACAAATAATGCAAGATAGCAAAAATTTCTATTTAACGCTAATTATTGACCTTACTGTTTATATCTTTCAGCTTGATAACTTCTTAAAATCTACCCCACATTTTTTAAAAAAATACATAGAAAAAATCAATTTTTTGAAGAAAATTACAAATTTTAGGCCTACTGCTAAACATCTCAATATTTTTTTTATTTGGATAAATATTTTGTGGTACACGTGGGACTATCGGGGAAACGTTTTATCAACATGAAGTTTCGAATTTCGAAAAATTTGTTTTTCGATTCGTTCTGTTACACTATGCTGGTTTACACTTTTAGGAATAAGTCGGCACGGGTTGCCGTTGTTCAAATTATATGAAACTTTTTTTTGCAATTATTTCGGCCTAAAAGGACAAATGTAAGAGAGTGTGCGACTTGAAAAATCGACTTTCTTTTTTTTTTTTTTTTTGACACCAAATATATATATATATATATACCGTGCTGTAGCTGGTAAAAATTAACAACTTAATTTTTTGACATGCTGAAATGCAACCTGCTATTTTTGGAATGGAAGACATATCTTACCATTCGGTAACTGAGAAATATCTAGCAAAATTAACTATACATGAAATACACCGGCAGCTCAGTCATTTCCAGCCGAGGACTGCCCTATGCCGGGCAGATAAGTGCTAATAAGCACGAAACTGTAGTCCTCGGTTGGAAATGACTGAGCTGGCGGTGTATTTCATGTATTTCTGCTTTAGCCCTGGCTAACGGGCGGTAATTTACTGAAAATGAACTATAATTGCTTTATGTATGTACCCGAATAAAGTTTTATTGATTCATTTTTCATAGGCACATTTTCTTACTTTTAGTTAATTTTCCTTCAAAGAATATTATTGATATAATAAAACATTTCAAATATACGTGAGTATGTTGTGCAGAGAGATCACCTACAACTTTTTTAAATGTACGAAGTCGTTCAAATAAAGGAGTTTAATGAACGGATCAAAAGAATGAACGATCTTCTGATGATCGGATCGTAAAAAAGAATGACACTGCCCACCTTCAATTGATGCTTTTTTAACCAGAACAAGGTCGGGACGGATTGTTATTTTTCTTTATACAAATGTGTACAAGAAGTTACAACTGCTTATTATTCATCTGAGAAAAATGTTTTTAAATTTTATTTAAAAACCGAAAGCGAATACTAATTCCCTCACTGGTTTGTCTACCTCATATGAGTAAGAATCTGAAAAGATAGGCTAAAAATTACGGGAGATTTTAATTTTTAAAAACACGGATTAATCATCTGGCTACAATAGGTGATGGCGAGAATTGTGGACTACTTCTGAATGAAGTTGTAATTTTATCGCTTACCGCTTGAACCCCTAGGCAACCCACTCGAAACGGGAGCCGACTCATTCGCCATTTTGGTTCCAAATTAGTTCGTCTTGCGCTCTGCAAGGTATTAGGAGCAAACAGAGGGAAAGAGGGAGAAAGCATTATTATATGTACAGTAACCACGTTGCAGAAAACTGTTTGCTAAGCTATAGATGCGTTTTTTGAGCAATCACGATTGCTTATTGTTCTCAATTGACTGTTTTTGGCGTTCCTATGATTTTATTTTCCCACCAGCACCCTCCGCAGCATCACCGTGGACCGGCTCCTCACGATGCTGCACCTCTAGCGAAAACCGTCTCCAGGTTTCGTCAATATCCTACACTTACACGCATACATACACGCACCTACACATATACATATATACACCTACACACATGCATACACCTACACGCATACACACACAAACACACACACCTACACACTCATATACACACAACTACCCACACACTCATGCCCGCACACAGACACAAATACATTTGCCTACACATACATACACATACTCCCCCCCCCCACACACACCTACACACATTCACACAACTACCCACACACTCATGCCTGCACACAGACACAAACACACATGCCTACACACATACACATACCCCCTACACACAAACACACATACCCCCCACACACAAACACACATGCCTACTAATACACACACACACTCGTGATTACGAAAAACATAATTTAATTCAAGATGACGAAATTCAAATTAATTTTATTTTATTTATTTATTTATTTATTTATTTTATTTTTTTTATTTTTTGACTATTTTACTGTTTTAATGAGGAAGATATGGAAACATCTCCCGATAAACTGTTATTGAATTTGAGAAAAAGTGTTCCTTCTAGATTTACTTAAAGGGACGTTTTACTCAACTTATCATCCATTATTTTACGACATTGCAACTATTGTAATTTCCAAATACTTGAAACAAGACTGCTTCCAAAACTGTTTTGGGACCAAAATGTTGGATAGGTCGGCTTGCTCTCTAAAGGGGTTCTACGCTTAACTCTAACCATATTCAAGAGCGGTTACCGGAAGCTGTTAATACGTTCTAAAAGCGAAGAGCCTCGAGATAACGAAAATAATTGTAACAATTATAAACAGTGGTGGCTCGTGCCTTGAAAAAGTGAGGGGGCCAGATCATAAGTGCACAAGCTCTCCCTCCCCCGGTTTTTGAATTTTTTTTAAAATATTTTTTTTAATATTTAAACTTTCTTGAAACAATTATGTGTTAAATAAATAAAATTAAATTAATTTTAAACACAGGACAAGCTATAAAGTACTTAAACTACTATCTAAATTACGAAAGATATTAATCTCATGTTTCTGTCCATGATTGTCGGCAGGATGGTGCTCTTTCACCCCCGGACTTTCAAACACAAAATGTGATTAATCAGATAGGGAAAAGCTACAAAATACACCACGAAAATTTTTATCCTCACGTTTCTATCCAGTATGCTTTCCTGAGCTGCAGTACGCCTCGGTCTAGAGAAAAAGGGAAAACAGGCAGGCCCCGGGACAAATGTCCCCCTTCCCCTCCCACAGGATCCATTTTTTTTTAAATGTCAAGCACATACGCACTAAAGGGGGGGGGATAAATAAATATAAATTATTGTCTGAAAAAGTGAGCGGGCCCGGGCCCCCTCCCACGAGTCGCCACTGATTTTAAAGCTAGTAATTGAAGGGAATGCTCAACAAAAACTGTTTCACATAAAATACACCGCCAGCTCAGTTATTCCATCCGAGGACTGCAGTTTCGTGCTTTTTAGCACCGAACTCGGAATAGGAATTACATGAGATGGAGACGAAAAATCTCTTAAGGGAACCAAGACAGCCAAACAAACTGGTAGCTAATGCAGAATTATTAAACCAGATGAGCGACCGCAGCAATGGTACGGTTCAACTCAAAGATTGATGGCAAAGCTAAGGTATTTTGTAGTAAGTTACCGCCCTAAAGCCAGGGCCCTAAGGCAGAAATACATAAAATACACCGCCAGCTCAGTTATTCCATCCGAGGACTGCAGTTTCGTGCTTTTTAGCACTGAACTCGGAATAGGAATTACATGAGATGGAGACGAAAAATCTCTTAAGGGAACCAAGAGAGCCAAACAAACTGGTAGCTAATGCAGAATTAGCAAACCAGATGAGCGACCGCGGCAATGGTACGGTTCAACTCAAAGATTGATGGCAAAGCTAAGGGTATTTTGTATTAAGTTACCGCCCTAAAGCCAGGGCCCTAAGGCAGAAATACATAAAATACTCCGCCAGCTCAGTTATTCCATCCGAGGACTGCAGTTTCGTGCTTTTTAGCACTGAACTCGGAATAGGAATTACATGAGATGGAGACGAAAAATCTCTTAAGGGAACCAAGAGAGCAAAACAAACTGGTAGCTAATGCAGAATTAGCAAACCAGATGAGCGACCGCAGCAATGGTACGGTTCAACTCAAAGATTGATGGCAAAGCTAAGGTATTTTGTAGTAAGTTACCGCCCTAAAGCCAGGGCCCTAAGGCAGAAATACATAAAATACACCGCCAGCTCAGTTATTCCATCCGAGGACTGCAGTTTCGTGCTTTTTAGCACTGAACTCGGAATAGGAATTACATGAGATGGAGACGAAAAATCTCTTAAGGGAACCAAGAGAGCCAAACAAACTGGTAGCTAATGCAGAATTAGCAAACCAGATGAGCGACCGCAGCAATGGTACGGTTCAACTCAAAGATTGATGGCAAAGCTAAGGTATTTTGTAGTAAGTTACCGCCCTAAAGCCAGGGCCCTAAGGCAGAAATACATAAAATACACTAAAATACACCGCCAGCTCAGTTATTCCATCCGAGGACTGCAGTTTCGTGCTTTTTAGCACTGAACTCGGAATAGGAATTACATGAGATGGAGACGAAAAATCTCTTAAGAGAACCAAGAGAGCCAAACAAACTGGTAGCTAATGCAGAATTAGCAAACCAGATGAGCGACCGCAGCAATGGTACGGTTCAACTCAAAGATTGATGGCAAAGATAAGGTATTTTGTAGTAAGTTACTGCCCTAAAGCCAGGGCCCTAAGGCAGAAATACATAAAATACACCGCCAGCTTAGTTATTCCATCCGAGGACTGCAGTTTCGCGCTTTTTAGCACTGAACTCGGAATAGGAATTACATGAGATGGAGACGAAAAATCTCTTAAGGGAACCAAGAGAGCCAAACAAACTGGTAGCTAATGCAGAATTAGCAAACCAGATGAGCGACCGCAGCAATGGTGCGGTTCAACTCAAAGATTGATGGTAAAGCTAAGGTATTTTGTAGTAAGTTACCGCCCTAAAGCCAGGGCCCTAACGCAGAAATACATAAAATACACCGCCAGCTCAGTTATTCCATCCGAGGACTGCAGTTTCGTGCTTTTTAGCACTGAACTCGGAATAGGAATTACATGAGATGGAGACGAAAAATCTCTTAAGGGAACCAAGAGAGCCAAACAAACTGGTAGCTAATGCAGAATTAGCAAACCAGATGAGCGACCGCAGCAATGGTACGGTTCAACTCAAAGATTGATGGCAAAGCTAAGGTATTTTGTAGTAAGTTACCGCCCTAAAGCCAGGGCCCGAAGGCAGAAATACATAAAATACACTAAAATACACCGCCAGCTCAGTTATTCCATCCGAGGACTGCAGTTTCGTGCTTTTTAGCACTGAACTCGGAATAGGAATTACATGAGATGGAGACGAAAAATCTCTTAAGAGAACCAAGAGAGCCAAACAAACTGGTAGCTAATGCAGAATTAGCAAACCAGATGAGCGACCGCAGCAATGGTACGGTTCAACTCAAAGATTGATGGCAAAGATAAGGTATTTTGTAGTAAGTTACTGCCCTAAAGCCAGGGCCCTAAGGCAGAAATACATAAAATACACCGCCAGCTTAGTTATTCCATCCGAGGACTGCAGTTTCGCGCTTTTTAGCACTGAACTCGGAATAGGAATTACATGAGATGGAGACGAAAAATCTCTTAAGGGAACCAAGAGAGCCAAACAAACTGGTAGCTAATGCAGAATTAGCAAACCAGATGAGCGACCGCAGCAATGGTACGGTTCAACTCAAAGATTGATGGCAAAGCTAAGGTATTTTGTAGTAAGTTACCGCCCTAAAGCCAGGGCCCTAAGGCAGAAATACATAAAATACACCGCCAGCTCAGTTATTCCATCCGAGGACTGCAGTTTCGTGCTTTTTAGCACTGAACTCGGAATAGGAATTACATGAGATGGAGACGAAAAATCTCTTAAGGGAACCAAGAGAGCCAAACAAACTGGTAGCTAATGCAGAATTAGCAAACCAGATGAGCGACCGCGGCAATGGTACGGTTCAACTCAAAGATTGATGGCAAAGCTAAGGGTATTTTGTATTAAGTTACCGCCCTAAAGCCAGGGCCCTAAGGCAGAAATACATAAAATACTCCGCCAGCTCAGTTATTCCATCCGAGGACTGCAGTTTCGTGCTTTTTAGCACTAAACTCGGAATAGGAATTACATGAGATGGAGACGAAAAATCTCTTAACACTAGAAAGACGGAAGCGGTCATTTTGACCGCAAACAATTTTCAAATGCTCCTATTTGCTGCGTTTAATTTTCAAACTCTTTTTCCTTCATTGACTTTTCCTAATTATTTATTAAGATCTTACAACAGTAGTTTTTTCTTCTTTAGGATTATTATTATAGTCGCCATAAATGTTTATACCTAGAAAGACTGACTACGGTCATTTTGACCGCTAGTGAACCTTTCTTTATGTATCCGTTTTCTTCTTTTCTCTTATCAGTTGTGTGTACTATGGACTATTGTTAATTGTCAGGGTGAATAATGTTCTTTTGAGCTTGAGTAGTATCTGCTGGTCAGGTTCAATTCTTTGAACATTTAGGAAAATACGAAACACCTGCTGGTTTCATAGTTTCAGTTTTCTGCTATCTGCACAGAGGGGAAAGTTGAGAAAGGTAAATTTGAAAAGCATGTAACTGGACACGTGAAACTACTTTCGGTCTAAAAAGAAGTAAATATAAACAATTAAATTCCAAAAATGTTTGCTGGAATTCTTTTGTGCACCAAAACATGTGCTTTGCTTGAAGCATTGACGTTTATTTTCTTCGATGATAATGAAGTTCTCAGTCACATAATTATCTTCATAATGTAGAAAAGAACCGTTGACAAGCAAAACTTAGAGGAACATTAATTCCTGAAACTGTTGCAGATTTATCTAAAACAGATTATGGTTTGAATGAACAGTGTGACTTATCTAAAGGGAAATATATTCCTAGCGATGAGAATAGTTCGCATTCATGAGATTATTGCGAATACTTTTCGGCGCCTAGATTTGCATAAAAGGGTTGTTCTTCTGAGTTAGAATCAGAAGAAACCTCGCTACTAAAAACTGATGCTCAAACTATAAAAAGCAGTGAAAGAGAAAGGGAAAAGGGTCCGACACCGAAAGAAAAGGGGAAATTTTCAAAAAACAGAACTCCTATTTCTCTAATTTCCTCCAAGTCACCTCCACTGATCAATTTTGCGGAATATACATAAGTATATACCTCAGGAGAAAGATTAAAATAGTGTGAAATTAAACTAGGCGGAAATAAATTTACGAGCATTTCTTCTGATTGCCAAAAAAAAAACTGCTAATGGCTAATATACAAGTGACCTGATAACATAAGCATTTTGAAATACTGTAAAAGATAGTAATGTACGGTATCTTGCGATTTAGATATTTTTAAAACCAAACACATGCATGGTTGAGTATAGTACTTGTTAGTTATTACATGCTAAGAAAATTTCCTCTTTTTTGTACAAACTTGCTCGTTCTCAATTCCAATTGTGTAAAGCATGTGTATTTCACTTGATCGAACATAAAATTTAAAAAAAAGCTATCTGAGACTTATTTGCAGACTATATTACGATTAAATTGTTAAATTAAACTCTGACATGTTGAAACAAATCTTTTCTATGGTTAAAAATCTCGAAAGGCGGAAATTTCCGATATTTTAAGTATGGCGGTCAAAATGACCGCTGCTAGTCTTTCTAGGTATACGCAAAACGCCGTCTTTCTAGTGTTAAGGGAACCAAGAGAGCCAAACAAACTGGTAGCTAATGCAGAATTAGCAAACCAGATGAGCGACCGCAGCAATGGTACGGTTCAACTCAAAGATTGATGGTAAAGCTAAGGTATTTTGTAGTAAGTTACCGCCCTAAAGCCAGGGCCCTAACGCAGAAATACATAAAATACACCGCCAGCTCAGTTATTCCATCCGAGGACTGCAGTTTCGTGCTTTTTAGCACTGAACTCGGAATAGGAATTACATGAGATGGAGACGAAAAATCTCTTAAGGGAACCAAGAGAGCCAAACAAACTGGTAGCTAATGCAGAATTAGCAAACCAGATGAGCGACCGCAGCAATGGTACGGTTCAACTCAAAGATTGATGGCAAAGCTAAGGTATTTTGTAGTAAGTTACCGCCCTAAAGCCAGGGCCCTAAGGCAGAAATACATAAAATACACCGCCAGCTCAGTTGTTCCATCCGAGGACTGCAGTTTCGTGCTTTTTAGCACTGAACTCGGAATAGGAATTACATGAGATGGAGACGAAAAATCTCTTAAGGGAACCAAGAGAGCCAAACAAACTGGTAGCTAATGCAGAATTAGCAAACCAGATGAGCGACCGCAGCAATGGTACGGTTCAACTCAAAGATTGATGGCAAAGCTAAGGTATTTTGTAGTAAGTTGCCGCCTTAAAGCCAGGGCCCTAAAGCAGAAATACATAAAATACTCCGCCAGCTCAGTTATTCCATCCGAGGACTGCAGTTTCGTGCTTTTTAGCACTGAACTCGGAATAGGAATTACATGAGATGGAGACGAAGAATCTCTTAAGGGAACCAAGAGAGCCAAACAAACTGGTAGCTAATGCAGAATTAGCAAACCAGATGAGCGACCGCAGCAATGGTACGGTTCAACTCAAAGATTGATGGCAAAGCTAAGGTATTTTGTAGTAAGTTGCCGCCTTAAAGCCAGGGCCCTAAGGCAGAAATACATAAAATACACCGCCAGCTCAGTTATTCCATCCGAGGACTGCAGTTTCGTGCTTTTTAGCACTGAACTCGGAATAGGAATTACATGAGATGGAGACGAAGAATCTCTTAAGGGAACCAAGAGAGCCAAACAAACTGGTAGCTAATGCAGAATTAGCAAACCAGATGAGCGACCGCAGCAATGGTACGGTTCAACTCAAAGATTGATGGCAAAGCTAAGGTATTTTGTAGTAAGTTACCGCCCTAAAGCCAGGGCCCTAAGGCAGAAATACATAAAATACACCGCCAGCTCAGTTATTCCATCCGAGGACTGCAGTTTCGTGCTTTTTAGCACTGAACTCGGAATAGGAATTACATGAGATGGAGACGAAAAATCTCTTAAGGGAACCAAGAGAGCCAAACAAACTGGTAGCTAATGCAGAATTAGCAAACCAGATGAGCGACCGCAGCAATGGTACGGTTCAACTCAAAGATTGATGGCAAAGCTAAGGTATTTTGTAGTAAGTTACCGCCCTAAAGCCAGGGCCCTAACGCAGAAATACATAAAATACACCGCCAGCTCAGTTATTCCATCCGAGGACTGCAGTTTTGTGCTTAAAAGCACTCATCAGCCCGGAATAGGAATCACATGAGCTGGAGGCGAAAAATCTCTTAAGTGTTTTGACGAGACGAGCGGAGTGACTAAACATTAATATTTTCTTTTTTGATATATTAGAAGACGTCATAACGTTTTCACCAATATTACTTCTTTCTTATTGCGGGAATTATTCCAATATAATAAGTTGCCAACCACTCGAACCATGTTCAAGAGCGGTAACTTGATCAAGAATCAACGAATTATTCCGAGTGCCATTGTGAAATGAAAGTTTCAATATATTTCAAATTGAGGAAATCATAAAACTGGTAGTTTGAGCCAAATGTTTTAACAAAGATTTTCGACGAGAACTGTGGGTGGCTAAACACAATATTTTCATTTCGATAGTGAAACCTCTCTGAGCGGCCACCCCTCCGTTCTGTTAAAACTTGGCCTCTCAGAGGGGGAGGCCGCTCTTAAGGATTTTGATTATTGAACTCAAACTTCAACACTTCAAAATTATTTTTTTAAGAAAATGCTTTATCCCATAACTTCTATTTTTTAGGAAAAAAGGATT